>NW_027522057.1:0-35734 GCF_052094955.1 Ictidomys tridecemlineatus
GCACAAACCGTGTTTGATTTAGAGTTCCAAATACATGTATCCCTATAGGAGAAAACAGAGTGAAACCTCAAAATGAAACCGGTTACTGCCAACGAACGGTTTCACCTAGAAGAACGAAATTTGGCGAGCCAAGTGGGATTGGTGTACTGATCATTACCTGAAAGTTTCATCAAGATTGGGTGAAAAAGTGTGTGCTGAGATTTCAGGCAACTCGTAGTTTTTTGGAAGCTTGGCAAGCCCTTTCCATGAAAGTGATTCTCGCCAGTCTCTGCTTAGGGCTACATCAACAGCAAACAAACCATAGAGATAGAACTTGAAACTGCTTTATTGTGTCAAGTTGCAAAGAGCTAGCACAAACCGTGTTTGATTTAGATTTCCAAATACATGTATCCCTATAGGAGAAAACAGAGTGAAACTTCAAAATGAAACCGGTTACTGCCAACGAACGGTTTAACCTTGAAGAACGAAATTTGGCGAGCCAAGTGGGATTGGTGTACTGATCATTACCTGAAAGTTTCATCAAGATTGGGTGAAAAAGTGTGTGCTGAGATTTCAGGCAACTCGTAGTTTTTTGGAAGCTTGGCAGGCCCTTTCCATGAAAGTGATTCTCGCCAGTCTCTGCTTAGGGCTACATCAACAGCAAACAAACCATAGAGATAGAACTTGAAACTGCTTTATTGTGTCAAGTTTCAAAGAGCTAACACAAACCGTGTTTGATTTAGAGTTCCAAATACATGTATCCCTATAGGAGAAAACAGAGTGAAACCTCCAAATGAAACCGGTTACTGCCAAGGAACGGTTTAACCTAGAAGAAAGACATTTGGCGAGCCAAGTGGGATTGGTGTACTGATGATTACCTGAGAGTTTCATCAAGATTGGGTGAAAAAGTGTGTGCTGAGATTTCAGGCAACTCGTAGTTTTTTTGAAGCTTGGCAGGCCATTTCCATGAAAGTGATTCTCGCCAGTCTCTGCTTAGGGCTACATCAACAGCAAACAAACCATAGAGATAGAACTTGAAACTGCTTTATGGTGTCAAGTTTCAAAGAGCTAGCACAAACCGTGTTTGATTTAGAGTTCCAAATACATGTATCCCTATAGGAGAAAACAGAGTGAAACCTCAAAATGAAACCGGTTACTGCCAACGAACGGTTTAACTTAGAAGAACGAAATTTGGCGAGCCAAGTGAGATTGGTGTACTGATCATTACCTGAAAGTTTCATCAAGATTGGGTGAAAAAGTGTGTGCTGAGATTTCAGGCAACTCGTAGTTTTTTGGAAGCTTGGCAGGCCCTTTCCATGAAAGTGATTCTCGCCAGTCTCTGCTTAGGGCTACATCAACAGCAAACAAACAATCGAGATAGAATTTGAAACTTCTTTATTGTGTCAAGTTTCAAAGAGCTAGCACAAACCGTGTTTGATTTAGAGTTCCAAATACATGTATACCTATAGGAGAAAACAGAGTGAATCCTCAAAATGAAACAGGTTACTGCCAATGAATGGTTTCACCTAGAAGAACGAAATTTGGCGAGCCAAGTGGGATTGGTGTACTGATCATTACCTGAAAGTTTCATCAAGATTGGGTGAAAAAGTGTGTGCTGAGATTTCAGGCAACTCGTAGTTTTTTGGAAGCTTGGCAGGCCATTTCCATGAAAGTGATTCTCGCCAGTCTCTGCTTAGGGCTACATCAACAGCAAACAAACCATAGAGATAGAACTTGAAACTGCTTTATGGTGTCAAGTTTCAAAGAGCTAGCACAAACCGTGTTTGATTTAGAGTTCCAAATACATGTATTCCTATAGGAGAAAACAGAGTGAAACCTCAAAATGAAACCGGTTACTGCCAACGAACGGTTTAACCTAGAAGAACGAAATTTGGCGAGCCAAGTGGGATTGGTGTACTGATCATTACCTGAAAGTTTCATCAAGATTGGGTGAAAAAGTGTGTGCTGAGATTTCAGGCAACTCGTAGTTTTTTGGAAGCTTGGCAGGCCCTTTCCATGAAAGTGATTCTCGACAGTCTCTGCTTAGGGCTACATCAACAGCAAACAAACCATAGAGATAGAACTTGAAACTGCTTTATTGTGTCAAGTTTCAAAGAGCTAGCACAAACCGTGTTTGATTTAGAGTTCCAAATACATGTATCCCTATAGGAGAAAACAGAGTGAAACCTCAAAATGAAACCGGTTACTGCCAACGAACGGTTTCACCTAGAAGAACGAAATTTGTCGAGCCAAGTGGGATTGGTGTACTGATCATTACCTGAAAGTTTCATCAAGATTGGGTGAAAAAGTGTGTGCTGAGATTTCAGGCAACTCGTAGTTTTTTGGAAGCTTGGCAAGCCCTTTCCATGAAAGTGATTCTCGCCAGTCTCTGCTTAGGGCTACATCAACAGCAAACAAACCATAGAGATAGAACTTGAAACTGCTTTATTGTGTCAAGTTGCAAAGAGCTAGCACAAACCGTGTTTGATTTAGATTTCCAAATACATGTATCCCTATAGGAGAAAACAGAGTGAAACATCAAAATGAAACCGGTTACTGCCAACGAACGGTTTAACCATGAAGAACGAAATTTGGCGAGCCAAGTGGGATTGGTGTACTGATCATTACCTGAAAGTTTCATCAAGATTGGGTGAAAAAGTGTGTGCTGAGATTTCAGGCAACTCGTAGTTTTTTGGAAGCTTGGCAGGCCCTTTCCATGAAAGTGATTCTCGCCAGTCTCTGCTTAGGGCTACATCAACAGCAAACAAACCATAGAGATAGAACTTGAAACTGCTTTATGGTGTCAAGTTTCAAAGAGCTAGCACAAACCGTGTTTGATTTAGAGTTCCAAATACATGTATCCCTATAGGAGAAAACAGAGTGAAACCTCAAAATGAAACCGGTTACTGCCAACGAACGGTTTAACCTAGAAGAACGAAATTTGGCGAGCCAAGTGAAATTGGTGTACTGATCATTACCTGAAAGTTTCATCAAGATTGGGTGAAAAAGTGTGTGCTGAGATTTCAGGCAACTCGTAGTTTTTTGGAAGCTTGGCAAGCCCTTTCCATGAAAGTGATTCTCGCCAGTCTCTGCTTAGGGCTACATCAACAGCAAACAAACCATAGAGATAGAACTTGAAACTGCTTTATTGTGTCATGTTTCAAAGAGCTAGCACAAACCGTGTTTGGTTTAGAGTTCCAAATACATGTATCCCTATAGGAGAAAACAGAGTGAAACCTCAAAATGAAACCGGTTACTGCCAATGAACGGTTTAACCTAGAAGAACGAAATTTGGCGAGCCAAGTGGGATTGGTGTACTGATCATTACCTGAAAGTTTCATCAAGATTGGGTGAAAAAGTGTGTGCTGAGATTTCAGGCAACTCGTAGTTTTTTGGAAGCTTGGCAGGCCCTTTCCATGAAAGTGATTCTCGCCAGTCTCTGCTTAGGGCTACATCAACAGCAAACAAACCATAGAGATAGAACTTGAAACTGCTTTATTGTGTCAAGTTTCAAAGAGCTAGCACAAACCGTGTTTGATTTAGAGTTCCAAATACATGTATCCCTATAGGAGAAAACAGAGTGAAACCTCAAAATGAAACCGGTTACTGCCAACGAACGGTTTCACCTAGAAGAACGAAATTTGGCGAGCCAAGTGGGATTGGTGTACTGATCATTACCTGAAAGTTTCATCAAGATTGGGTGAAAAAGTGTGTGCTGAGATTTCAGGCAACTCGTAGTTTTTTGGAAGCTTGGCAGACCCTTTCGATGAAAGTGATTCTCGCCAGTCTCTGCTTAGGGCTACATCAACAGCAAACAAACCATAGAGATAGAACTTGAAACTGCTTTATTGTGTCAAGTTTCAAAGAGCTAGCACAAACCGTGTTTGATTTAGAGTTCCAAATACATGTATCCCTTTAGGAGAAAACAGAGTGAAACCTCAAAATGAAACCGGTTACTGCCAACAAACGGATTAACCTAGAAGAACGAAATTTGGCGAGCCAAGTAGGATTGGTGTACTGATCATTACCTGAAAGTTTCATCAAGATTGGGTTAAAAAGTGTGTACTGAGATTTCAGGCAACTCGTAGTTTTTTGGAAGCTTGGCAGGCCCTTTCCATGAAAGTGATTCTCGCCAGTCTCTGCTTAGGGCTACATCAACAGCAAACAAACCATAGAGATAGAACTTGAAACTGCTTTATTGTGTCAAGTTTCAAAGAGCTAGCACAAACCGTGTTTGATTTAGAGTTCCAAATACATGTATCCCTATAGGAGAAAACAGAGTGAAACCTCAAAATGAAACCGGTTACTGCCAACGAACGGTTTCACCTAGAAGAACGAAATTTGGAGAGCCAGGTGGGATTGGTGTACTGATCATTACCTGAAAGTTTCATCAAGATTGGGTGAAAAAGTGTGTGCTGAGATTTCAGGCAACTCGTAGTTTTTTGGAAGCTTGGCAGGCCCTTTCCATGAAAGTGATTCTCGCCAGTCTCTGCTTAGGGCTACATCAACAGCAAACAAACCATAGAGATAGAACTTGAAACTGCTTTATTGTGTCAAGTTTCAAAGAGCTAGCACAAACCGTGTTTGATTTAGAGTTCCAAATACATGTATCCCTATAGGAGAAAACAGAGTGAAACCTCAAAATGAAACCGGTTACTGCCAACGAACGGTTTCACCTAGAAGAACGAAATTTGGCGAGCCAAGTGGGATTGGTGTACTGATCATTACCTGAAAGTTTCATCAAGATTGGGTGAAAAAGTGTGTGCTGAGATTTCAGGCAACTCGTAGTTTTTTGGAAGCTTGGCAAGCCCTTTCCATGAAAGTGATTCTCGCCAGTCTCTGCTTAGGGCTACATCAACAGCAAACAAACCATAGAGATAGAACTTGAAACTGCTTTATTGTGTCAAGTTGCAAAGAGCTAGCACAAACCGTGTTTGATTTAGATTTCCAAATACATGTATCCCTATAGGAGAAAACAGAGTGAAACTTCAAAATGAAACCGGTTACTGCCAACGAACGGTTTAACCTTGAAGAACGAAATTTGGCGAGCCAAGTGGGATTGGTGTACTGATCATTACCTGAAAGTTTCATCAAGATTGGGTGAAAAAGTGTGTGCTGAGATTTCAGGCAACTCGTAGTTTTTTGGAAGCTTGGCAGGCCCTTTCCATGAAAGTGATTCTCGCCAGTCTCTGCTTAGGGCTACATCAACAGCAAACAAACCATAGAGATAGAACTTGAAACTGCTTTATTGTGTCAAGTTTCAAAGAGCTAACACAAACCGTGTTTGATTTAGAGTTCCAAATACATGTATCCCTATAGGAGAAAACAGAGTGAAACCTCCAAATGAAACCGGTTACTGCCAAGGAACGGTTTAACCTAGAAGAAAGACATTTGGCGAGCCAAGTGGGATTGGTGTACTGATGATTACCTGAGAGTTTCATCAAGATTGGGTGAAAAAGTGTGTGCTGAGATTTCAGGCAACTCGTAGTTTTTTTGAAGCTTGGCAGGCCATTTCCATGAAAGTGATTCTCGCCAGTCTCTGCTTAGGGCTACATCAACAGCAAACAAACCATAGAGATAGAACTTGAAACTGCTTTATGGTGTCAAGTTTCAAAGAGCTAGCACAAACCGTGTTTGATTTAGAGTTCCAAATACATGTATCCCTATAGGAGAAAACAGAGTGAAACCTCAAAATGAAACCGGTTACTGCCAACGAACGGTTTAACTTAGAAGAACGAAATTTGGCGAGCCAAGTGAGATTGGTGTACTGATCATTACCTGAAAGTTTCATCAAGATTGGGTGAAAAAGTGTGTGCTGAGATTTCAGGCAACTCGTAGTTTTTTGGAAGCTTGGCAGGCCCTTTCCATGAAAGTGATTCTCGCCAGTCTCTGCTTAGGGCTACATCAACAGCAAACAAACAATCGAGATAGAATTTGAAACTTCTTTATTGTGTCAAGTTTCAAAGAGCTAGCACAAACCGTGTTTGATTTAGAGTTCCAAATACATGTATACCTATAGGAGAAAACAGAGTGAATCCTCAAAATGAAACAGGTTACTGCCAATGAATGGTTTCACCTAGAAGAACGAAATTTGGCGAGCCAAGTGGGATTGGTGTACTGATCATTACCTGAAAGTTTCATCAAGATTGGGTGAAAAAGTGTGTGCTGAGATTTCAGGCAACTCGTAGTTTTTTGGAAGCTTGGCAGGCCATTTCCATGAAAGTGATTCTCGCCAGTCTCTGCTTAGGGCTACATCAACAGCAAACAAACCATAGAGATAGAACTTGAAACTGCTTTATGGTGTCAAGTTTCAAAGAGCTAGCACAAACCGTGTTTGATTTAGAGTTCCAAATACATGTATTCCTATAGGAGAAAACAGAGTGAAACCTCAAAATGAAACCGGTTACTGCCAACGAACGGTTTAACCTAGAAGAACGAAATTTGGCGAGCCAAGTGGGATTGGTGTACTGATCATTACCTGAAAGTTTCATCAAGATTGGGTGAAAAAGTGTGTGCTGAGATTTCAGGCAACTCGTAGTTTTTTGGAAGCTTGGCAGGCCCTTTCCATGAAAGTGATTCTCGACAGTCTCTGCTTAGGGCTACATCAACAGCAAACAAACCATAGAGATAGAACTTGAAACTGCTTTATTGTGTCAAGTTTCAAAGAGCTAGCACAAACCGTGTTTGATTTAGAGTTCCAAATACATGTATCCCTATAGGAGAAAACAGAGTGAAACCTCAAAATGAAACCGGTTACTGCCAACGAACGGTTTCACCTAGAAGAACGAAATTTGTCGAGCCAAGTGGGATTGGTGTACTGATCATTACCTGAAAGTTTCATCAAGATTGGGTGAAAAAGTGTGTGCTGAGATTTCAGGCAACTCGTAGTTTTTTGGAAGCTTGGCAAGCCCTTTCCATGAAAGTGATTCTCGCCAGTCTCTGCTTAGGGCTACATCAACAGCAAACAAACCATAGAGATAGAACTTGAAACTGCTTTATTGTGTCAAGTTGCAAAGAGCTAGCACAAACCGTGTTTGATTTAGATTTCCAAATACATGTATCCCTATAGGAGAAAACAGAGTGAAACATCAAAATGAAACCGGTTACTGCCAACGAACGGTTTAACCATGAAGAACGAAATTTGGCGAGCCAAGTGGGATTGGTGTACTGATCATTACCTGAAAGTTTCATCAAGATTGGGTGAAAAAGTGTGTGCTGAGATTTCAGGCAACTCGTAGTTTTTTGGAAGCTTGGCAGGCCCTTTCCATGAAAGTGATTCTCGCCAGTCTCTGCTTAGGGCTACATCAACAGCAAACAAACCATAGAGATAGAACTTGAAACTGCTTTATGGTGTCAAGTTTCAAAGAGCTAGCACAAACCGTGTTTGATTTAGAGTTCCAAATACATGTATCCCTATAGGAGAAAACAGAGTGAAACCTCAAAATGAAACCGGTTACTGCCAACGAACGGTTTAACCTAGAAGAACGAAATTTGGCGAGCCAAGTGAAATTGGTGTACTGATCATTACCTGAAAGTTTCATCAAGATTGGGTGAAAAAGTGTGTGCTGAGATTTCAGGCAACTCGTAGTTTTTTGGAAGCTTGGCAAGCCCTTTCCATGAAAGTGATTCTCGCCAGTCTCTGCTTAGGGCTACATCAACAGCAAACAAACCATAGAGATAGAACTTGAAACTGCTTTATTGTGTCATGTTTCAAAGAGCTAGCACAAACCGTGTTTGGTTTAGAGTTCCAAATACATGTATCCCTATAGGAGAAAACAGAGTGAAACCTCAAAATGAAACCGGTTACTGCCAATGAACGGTTTAACCTAGAAGAACGAAATTTGGCGAGCCAAGTGGGATTGGTGTACTGATCATTACCTGAAAGTTTCATCAAGATTGGGTGAAAAAGTGTGTGCTGAGATTTCAGGCAACTCGTAGTTTTTTGGAAGCTTGGCAGGCCCTTTCCATGAAAGTGATTCTCGCCAGTCTCCGCTTAGGGCTACATCAACAGCAAACAAACCATAGAGATAGAACTTGAAACTGCTTTATGGTGTCAAGTTTCAAAGAGCTAGCACAAACCGTGTTTGATTTAGAGTTCCAACTACATGTATCCCTATAGGAGAAAACAGAGTGAAACCTCAAAATGAAACCGGTTACTGCCAACGAACGGTTTCACCTAGAAGAACGAAATTTGGCGAGCCAAGTGGGATTGGTGTACTGATCATTACCTGAAAGTTTCATCAAGATTGGGTGAAAAAGTGTGTGCTGAGATTTCAGGCAACTCGTAGTTTTTTGGAATCTTTGCAGGCCCTTTACATGAAAGTGATTCTCGCCAGTCTCCGCTTAGGGCTACATCAACAGCAAACAAACCATAGAGATAGAACTTGAAACTGCTTTATTGTGTCAAGTTTCAAAGAGCTAGCACAAACCGTGTTTGATTTAGAGTTCCAAATACATGTATCCCTATAGGAGAAAACAGAGTGAAACCTCAAAATGAAACCGGTTACTGCCAACGAACGGTTTCACCTAGAAGAACGAAATTTGGTGAGCCTAGTGGGATTGCTGTACTTATCATTACTTGAAAGTTTCATCAAGATTGGGTGAAAACGTGTGTGCTGAGATTTCAGGCAACTCATAGTTTTTTGGAAGCTTGGCAGGCCCTTTCCATGAAAGTGATTCTCGCCAGTCTCTGCTTAGGGCTACATCAACAGCAAACAAACCATAGAGATAGAACTTGAAACTGCTTTATTGTGTCAAGTTTCAAAGAGCTAGCACAAACCGTGTTTGATTTAGAGTTCCAAATACATGTATCCCTATAGGAGAAAACAGAGTGAAACCTCAAAATGAAACCGGTTACTGCCAACGAACGGTTTCACCTAGAAGAACGAAATTTGGCGAGCCAAGTGTGATTGGTGTACTGATCATTACATGAAAGTTTCATCAAGATTGGGTGAAAAAGTGTGTGCTGAGATTTCAGGCAACTCGTAGTTTTTTGGAAGCTTGGCAGGCCCTTTCCATGAAAGTGATTCTCGCCAGTATCTGCTTAGGGCTACATCAACAGCCAACAAACCATAGAGATAGAACTTGAAACTGCTTTATTGTGTCAAGTTTCAAAGAGGTAGCACAAACCGTGTTTGATTTAGAGTACCAAATACATGTATCCCTATAGGAGAAAACAGAGTGAAACCTCAAAATGAAACCGGTTATTGCCAACGAACGGTTTAACTTAAAAAAACGAAATTTGGTGAGCCAAGTGGGATTGGTGTACTGATCATTACCTGAAAGTTTCATCAAGATTGGGTGAAAAAGTGTGTGCTGAGATTTCAGGCAACTCGTAGTTTTTTGGAAGCTTGGCAGGCCCTTTCCATGAAAGTGATTCTCGCCAGTCTCTGCTTAGGGCTACATCAACAGCAAACAAACCATAGAGATAGAACTTGAAACTGCTTTATTGTGTCAAGTTTCAAAGAGCTAGCACAAACCGTGTTTGATTTAGAGTTCCAAATACATGTATCCCTATAGGAGAAAACAGAGTGAAACCTCAAAATGAAACCGGTTACTGCCAACGAACGGTTTCACCTAGAAGAACGAAATTTGGCGAGCCAAGTGGGATTGGTGTACTGATCATTACCTGAATGTTTCATCAAGATTGGGGGAAAAATGTGTGCTGAGATTTCAGGCAACTCGTAGTTTTTTGGAAGCTTGGCAGGCCCTTTCCATGAAAGTGATTCTCGCCAGTCTCTGCTTAGGGCTACATCAACAGCAAACAAACCATAGAGATAGAACTTGAAACTGCTTTATTGTGTCAAGTTTCAAAGAGCTAGCACAAACCGTGTTTGATTTAGAGTTCCAAATACATGTATCCCTATAGGAGAAAACAGAGTGAAACCTCAAAATGAAACCGGTTACTGCCAACGAACGGTTTCACCTAGAAGAACAAAATTGGGCGAGCCAAGTGGGATTTGTGTACTGATCATTACCTGAAAGTTTCATCAAGATTGGGTGATAAAGTGTGTGCTGAGATTTCAGGCAACTCGTAGTTTTTTGGAAGCTTGGCAGGCCCTTTCCATGAAAGTGATTCTCGCCAGTCTCTGCTTAGGGCTACATCAACAGCAAACAAACCATAGAGATAGAACTTGAAACTGCTTTATTGTGTCAATTTTCAAAGAGCTAGCACAAACCGTGTTTGATTTAGAGTTCCAAATACATGTATTCCTATAGGAGAAAACAGAGTGAAACCTCAAAATGAAACTGGTTACTGCCAACGAACGGTTACACCTGGAAGAACTAGATTTGGCGAGCCAAGTGGGATTGGTGTACTGATCATTACCTGAAAGTTTCATCAAGGTTGGGTGAAAAAGTGTGTGCTGAGATTTCAGGCAAATCGTAGTTTTTTGGAAGCTTGGCAGGCCCTTTCCATGAAAGTGATTCTCGCCAGTCTCTGCTTAGGGCTACATCAACAGCAAACAAACCATAGAGATAGAACTTGAAACTGCTTTATGGTGTCAAGTTTCAAAGAGCTAGCACAAACCGTGTTTGATTTAGAGTTCCAAATACATGTATCCCTATAGGAGAAAACAGAGTGAAACCTCAAAATGAAACCGGTTACTGCCAACGAACGGTTTCACCTAGAAGAACGAAATTTGGCGAGCCAAGTGGGATTGGTGTACTGATCATTACCTGAAAGTTTCATCAAGATTGGGTGAAAAAGTGTGTGCTGAGATTTCAGGCAACTCGTAGTTTTTTGGAAGCTTGGCAGACCCTTTCCATGAAAGTGATTCTCGCCAGTCTCTGCTTAGGGCTACATCAACAGCAAACAATCCATAGAGATAGAACTTGAAACTGATTTATTGTGTCAAGTTTCAAAGAGCTAGCACAAACCGTGTTTGATTTAGAGTTCCAAATACATGTATCCCTTTAGGAGAAAACAGAGTGAAACCTCAAAATGAAACCGGTTACTGCCAACGAACGGATTAACCTAGAAGAACGAAATTTGGCGAGCCAAGTAGGATTGGTGTACTGATCATTACCTGAAAGTTTCATCAAGATTGGGTTAAAAATTGTGTGCTGAGATTTCAGGCAACTCGTAGTTTTTTGGAAGCTTGGCAGGCCCTTTTCATGAAAGTGATTCTCGCCAGTCTCTGCTTAGGGCTACATCAACAGCAAACAAACCATAGAGATAGAACTTGAAACTGCTTTATTGTGTCAAGTTTCAAAGAGCTAGCACAAACCGTGTTTGATTTAGAGTTCCAAATACATGTATCCCTATAGGAGAAAACAGAGTGAAACCTCAAAATGAAACCGGTTACTGCCAACGAACGGTTTCACCAGGAAGAACGAGATTTGGCGAGCCAAGTGGGATTGCTGTACTGATCATTACCTGAAAGTTTCATCAAGGTTGGGTGAAAAACTGTGTGCTGAGATTTCAGGCAAATCGTAGTTTTTTGGAAGCTTGGCAGGCCCTTTCCATGTAAGTGACTCTCGCCAGTCTCTGCTTAGGGCTACATCAACAGCAAACAAACCATAGAGATAAAACTTGAAACTGCTTTATGGTGTCAAGTTTCAAAGAGCTAGCACAAACCGTGTTTGATTTAGAGTTCCAAATACATGTATCCCTATAGGAGAAAAAAGAGTGAAACCTCAAAATGAAACCGGTTACTGCCAACGAACGGTTTAACCTACAAGAACGAAATTTGGCGAGCCATGTGGGATTGGTGTACTGATCATTACCTGAGAGTTTCATCAAGATTGGGTGAAAAAGTGTGTGCTGATTTTAGGCAACTCGTAGTTTTTTGGAAGCTTGGCAGGCCCTTTCCATGAAAGTGATTCTCGCCAGTCTCTGCTTAGGGCTACATCAACAGCAAACAAACCATAGAGATAGAACATGAAACTGCTTTATTGTGTCAAGTTTCAAAGAGCTAGCACAAACCGTGTTTGATTTAGAGTTCCAAATACATGTATCCCTATAGGAGAATACAGAGTGAAAACTCAAAATGAAACCGGTAACTGCCAACGAACGGTTTCACCTAGAAGAACGAAATTTGGCGAGCCAAGTGGGATTGGTGTACTGATCATTACCTGAAAGTTTCATCAAGATTGGGTGAAAAAGTGTGTGCTGAGAGTTCAGGCAACTCGTAGTTTTTTGGAAGCTTGGCAGGCCCTTTCCATGAAAGTGATTCTCGCCAGTCTCTGCTTAGGGCTACATCAACAGCAAACAAACCATAGAGATAGAACTTGAAACTGCTTTATTGTGTCAAGTTTCAAAGAGCTAGCACAAACCGTGTTTGATTTAGAGTTCCAAATACATGTATCCCTATAGGAGAAAACAGAGTGAAACCTCAAAATGAAACCGGTTACTGCCAACGAACGGTTTCACCTAGAAAAACGAAATTGGGCGAGCCAAGTGGGATTGGTGTACTGATCATTACATGAAAGTTTCATCAAGATTGGGTGAAAAAGTGTGTGCTGAGATTTCAGGCAACTCATAGTTTTTGGGAAGCTTGGCAGGCCCTTTCCATGAAAGTGATTCTCGCCAGTCTCTGCTTAGGGCTACATCAACAGCAAACAAACCATAGAGATAGAACTTCAAACTGCTTTATTGTGTCAATTTTCAAAGAGCTAGCACAAACTGTGTTTGATTTAGAGTTCCAAATACATGTATTCCTATAGGAGAAAACAGAGTGAAACCTCAAAATGAACCGGTTACTGCCAACGAACGGTTTCACCTAGAAGAACGAAATTTGGCGAGCCAAGTAGGATTGGTGTACTGATCATTACCTGAAAGTTTCATCAAGATTGGGTGAAAAAGTGTGTGCTGAGATTTCAGGCAACTAGTAGTTTTTTGGAAGCTTGGCAGGCCCTTTCCATGAAAGTGATTCTCGCCAGTCTCTGCTTTGGGCTACATCAACAGCAAACAAACAATAGAGATAGAACTTGAAACTGATTTATTGTGTCAAGTTTCAAAGAGGTAGCACAAACCGTGTTTGATTTAGAGTTCCAAATACATGTATACCTATAGGAGAAAACAGAGTGAATCCTCAAAATGAAACCGGGTACTGCCAATGAATGGTTTAACCTAGAAGAATGACATTTGGCGAGCCAAGTGGGATTGGTGTACTGATCATTACCTGAAAGTTTCATCAAGATTGGGTGAAAAAGTGTGTGCTGAGATTTCAGGCAACTCGTAGTTTTTTGGAAGCTTGGCAGGCCCTTTCCATGAAAGTGATTCTCGCCAGTCTCTGCTTAGGGCTACATCAACAGCAAACAAACCATAGAGATAGAACTTGAAACTGCTTTATTGTGTCAAGTTTCAAAGAGCTAGCACAAACCGTGTTTGATTTAGAGTTCCAAATACATGTATCCCTATAGGAGAAAACAGAGTGAAACCTGAAAATGAAACCGGTTACTGCCAAAAACGGTTTAACCTAGAAGGACGGAATTTGGCGAGCCAAGTGGGATTGGTGTACTGATCATTACCTGAAAGTTTCATCAAGATTGGGTGAAAAAGTGTGTGCTGAGATTTCAGGCAACTCGTAGTTTTTTGGAAGCTTGGCAGGCCCTTTCCATGAAAGTGATTCTCGCCAGTCTCTGCTTAGGGCTACATCAACAGCATACAAACCATAGAGATAGAACTTGAAACTGCTTTATTGTGTCAAGTTTCAAAGAGCTAGCACAAACCGTGTTTGATTTAGAGTTCCAAATACATGTATTCCTATAGGAGAAAACAGAGTGAAACCTCAAAATGAAACCGGTTACTGCCAACAAACAGTTTAACCTACAAGAACAAAATTTGGCGAGCCAAGTGGGATTGGTGTACTGATCATTACCTGAAAGTTTCATCAAGATTGGGTGAAAAAGTGTGTGCTGAGATTTCAGGCAACTCGTAGTTTTTTGGAAACTTGGCAGGCCCTTTCCATGAAAGTGATTCTCGCCAGTCTCTGCTTAGGGCTACATCAACAGCAAACAAACCATAGATATAGAACTTGAAACTGCTTCATTGTGTCAAGTTTCAAAGAGCTAGCACAAACCGTGTTTGATTTAGAGTTCCAAATACATGTATCCCTATAGGAGAAAACAGAGTGAAACCTCAAAATGAAACCGGTTACTGCCAAAGAACGGTTTAACGTAGAAGAACGAAATTTGGCAAGCCAAGTGGGATTGGTGTACTGATCATTACCTGAAAGTTTTTTCAAGATTGGGTGAAAAAGTGTGTGCTGAGATTTCAGGCAACTCGTAGTGTTTTGGAAGCTTGGCAGGCCCTTTCCATGAAAGTGATTCTCGCAAGTCTCTGCTTAGGGCTACATCAACAGCAAACAACCATAGAGATAGAACTTGAAACTGCTTTATTGTGTCAAGTTTCAAAGAGCTAGCACAAACCGTGTTTGATTTAGAGTTCAAATACATGTATACCTATAGGAGAAAACAGAGTGAAACCTCAAAATGAAACGGGTTACTGCCAACGAACGGTTTAACCTAGAAGAACGAAATTTGGCGAGCCTAGTGGGATTGCTGTACTGATCATTACCTGAAAGTTTCATCAAGATTGGGTGAAAAAGTGTGTGCTGAGATTTCAGGCAACTCATAGTTTTTTGGAAGCTTGGCAGGCCCTTTCCATGAACGTGATTCTCGCCAGTCTCTCCTTAGGGCTACATCAACAGCAAACAAACCATAGAGATAGAACTTGAAACTGCTTTATTTTGTCAAGTTTCAAAGAGCTAGCACAAACCGTGTTTGATTTAGAGTTCCAAATACATGTATCCCTATAGGAGAAAACAGAGTGAAACCTCAAAATGAAACCGGTTACTGCCAACGAACGGTTTCACCTAGAAGAACGAAATTTGGCGAGCCAAGTGTGATTGGTGTACTGATCATTACCTGAAAGTTTCATCAAGATTGGGTGAAAAAGTGTGTGCTGAGATTTCAGGCAACTCGTAGTTTTTTGGAAGCTTGGCAGGCCCTTTCCATGAAAGTGATTCTCGCCAGTCTCTGCTTAGGGCTACATCAACAGCAAACAAACCATAGAGATAGAACTTCAAACTGCTTTATTGTGTCAATTTTCAAAGAGCTAGCACAAACCGTGTTTGATTTAGAGTTCCAAATACATGTATCCCTATAGGAGAAAACAGAGTGAAACCTCAAAATGAAACCGGTTACTGCCAAAAACGGTTTAACCTAGAAGGACGGAATTTGGCGAGCCAAGTGGGATTGGTGTACTGATCATTACCTGAAAGTTTCATCAAGATTGGGTGAAAAAGTGTGTGCTGAGATTTCAGGCAACTCGTAGTTTTTTGGAAGCTTGGCAGGCCCTTTCCATGAAAGTGATTCTCGCCAGTCTCTGCTTAGGGCTACATCAACAGCAAACAAACCATAGAGATAGAACTTGAAACTGCTTTATTGTGTCAAGTTTCAAAGAGCTAGCACAAACCGTGTTTGATTTAGAGTTCCAAATACATGTATTCCTATAGGAGAAAACAGAGTGAAACCTCAAACTGAAACCGGTTACTGCCAACAAACAGTTTAACCTACAAGAACAAAATTTGGCGAGCCAAGTGGGATTGGTGTACTGATCATTACCTGAAAGTTTCATCAAGATTGGGTGAAAAAGTGTGTGCTGAGATTTCAGGCAACTCGTAGTTTTTTGGAAGCTTGGCAGGCCCTTTCCATGAAAGTGATTCTCGCCAGTCTCTGCTTAGGGCTACATCAACAGCAAACAAACCATAGAGATAGAACTTGAAACTGCTTTATGGTGTCAAGTTTCAAAGAGCTAGCACAAACCGTGTTTAATTTAGAGTTCCAAATACATGTATCCCTATAGGAGAAAACAGAGTGAAACCTCCAAATGAAACCGGTTACTGCCAACGAACGGTTTCACCTAGAAGAACGAAATTTGGCGAGCCAAGTGTGATTGGTGTACTGATCATTACCTGAAAGTTTCATCAAGATTGGGTGAAAAAGTGTGTGCTGAGATTTCAGGCAACTCGTAGTTTTTTGGAAGCTTGGCAGGCCCTTTCCATGAAAGTGATTCTCGCCAGTCTCTGCTTAGGGCTACATCAACAGCAAACAAACCATAGAGATAGAACTTCAAACTGCTTTATTGTGTCAATTTTCAAAGAGCTAGCACAAACTGTGTTTGATTTAGAGTTCCAAATACATGTATCCCTATAGGAGAAAACAGAGTGAAACCTCCAAATGAAACCGGTTACTGCCAACGAACGGTTTCACCTAGAAGGACGGAATTTGGCGAGCCAAGTGTGATTGGTGTACTGATCATTACCTGAAAGTTTCATCAAGATTGGGTGAAAAAGTGTGTGCTGAGATTTCAGGCAACTCGTAGTTTTTTGGAAGCTTGGCAGGCCCTTTCCATGAAAGTGATTCTCGCCAGTCTCTGCTTAGGGCTACATCAACAGCAAACAAACCATAGAGATAGAACTTCAAACTGCTTTATTGTGTCAATTTTCAAAGAGCTAGCACAAACTGTGTTTGATTTAGAGTTCCAAATACATGTATTCCTATAGGAGAAAACAGAGTGAAACCTCAAAATGAAACCGGTTACTGCCAAAAACGGTTTAACCTAGAAGGACGGAATTTGGCGAGCCAAGTGGGATTGGTGTACTGATCATTACCTGAAAGTTTCATCAAGATTGGGTGAAAAAGTGTGTGCTGAGATTTCAGGCAACTCGTAGTTTTTTGGAAGCTTGGCAGGCCCTTTCCATGAAAGTGATTCTCGCCAGTCTCTGCTTAGGGCTACATCAACAGCAAACAAACCATAGAGATAGAACTTGAAACTGCTTTATTGTGTCAAGTTTCAAAGAGCTAGCACAAACCGTGTTTGATTTAGAGTTCCAAATACATGTATTCCTATAGGAGAAAACAGAGTGAAACCTCAAACTGAAACCGGTTACTGCCAACAAACAGTTTAACCTACAAGAACAAAATTTGGCGAGCCAAGTGGGATTGGTGTACTGATCATTACCTGAAAGTTTCATCAAGATTGGGTGAAAAAGTGTGTGCTGAGATTTCAGGCAACTCGTAGTTTTTTGGAAGCTTGGCAGGCCCTTTCCATGAAAGTGATTCTCGCCAGTCTCTGCTTAGGGCTACATCAACAGCAAACAAACCATAGAGATAGAACTTGAAACTGCTTTATGGTGTCAAGTTTCAAAGAGCTAGCACAAACCGTGTTTAATTTAGAGTTCCAAATACATGTATCCCTATAGGAGAAAACAGAGTGAAACCTCCAAATGAAACCGGTTACTGCCAACGAACGGTTTCACCTAGAAGAACGAAATTTGGCGAGCCAAGTGGGAATGGTGTACTGATCATTACCTGAAAGTTTCATCAAGATTGGGTGAAAAAGTGTGTGCTGAGATTTCAGGCAACTCGTAGTTTTTTGGAAGCTTGGCAGGCCCTTTCCATGAAAGTGATTCTCGCCAGTCTCTGCTTAGGGCTACATCAACAGCAAACAAACCATAGAGATAGAACTTGAAACTGCTTTATTGTGTCAAGTTTGAAAGAGCTAGCACAAACCGTGTTTGATTTAGAGTTCAAATACATGTATCCCTATAGGAGAAAACAGAGTGAAACCTCAAAATGAAACGGGTTACTGCCAACGAACTATTTAACCTAGAAGAACGAAATTTGGCGAGCCTAGTGGGATTGCTGTACTGATCATTACCTGAAAGTTTCATCAAGATTGGGTGAAAAAGTGTGTGCTGAGATTTCAGGCAACTCATAGTTTTTTGGAAGCTTGGCAGGCCCTTTCCATGAAAGTGATTCTCGCCAGTCTATCCTTAGGGCTACATCAACAGCAAACAAACCATAGAGATAGAACTTGAAACTGCTTTATTGTGTCAAGTTTCAAAGAGCTAGCACAAACCGTGTTTGATTTAGAGTTCCAAATACATGTATCCCTATAGGAGAAAACAGAGTGAAACCTCAAAATGAAACCGGTTACTGCCAACGAACGGTTTCACCTAGAAGAACGAAATTTGGCGAGCCAAGTGTGATTGGTGTACTGATCATTACCTGAAAGTTTCATCAAGATTGGGTGAAAAAGTGTGTGCTGAGATTTCAGGCAACTCGTAGTTTTTTGGAAGCTTGGCAGGCCCTTTCCATGAAAGTGATTCTTGCCAGTCTCTGATTAGGGCTACATCAACAGCAAACAAACCATAGAGATAGAACTTGAAACTGCTATACTGTGTCAAGTTTCAAAGAGCTAGCACAAACCGTGTTTGATTTAGAGTTCCAAATACATGTATCCCTATAGGAGAAAACAGAGTGAAACCTCAAAATGAAACCGGTTACTGCCAACGAACGGTTTAACCTAGAAGAACGAAATTTGGCGAGCCAAGTGGGATTGGTGTACTGATCATTACCTGAAAGTTTCATCAAGATTGGGTGAAAAAGTGTGTGCTGAGATTTCAGGCAACTCGTAGTTTTTTGGAAGCTTGGCAGGCCCTTTCCATGAAAGTGATTCTCGCCAGTCTCTGCTTAGGGCTACATCAACAGCAAACAAACCATAGAGATAGAACATGAAACTGCTTTATTGTGTCAAGTTTCAAAGAGCTAGCACAAACCGTGTTTGATTTAGAGTTCCAAATACATGTATCCCTATAGGAGAATACAGAGTGAAACCTCAAAATGAAACCGGTAACTGCCAACGAACGGTTTCACCTAGAAGAACGAAATTTGGCGAGCCAAGTGGGATTGGTGTACTGATCATTACCTGAAAGTTTCATCAAGATTGGGTGAAAAAGTGTGTGCTGAGATTTCAGGCAACTCGTAGTTTTTTGGAAGCTTGGCAGGCCCTTTCCATGAAAGTGATTCTCGCCAGTCTCTGCTTAGGGCTACATCAACAGCAAACAAACCATAGAGATAGAACTTGAAACTGCTTTATTGTGTCAAGTTTCAAAGAGCTAGCACAAACCGTGTTTGATTTAGAGTTCCAAATACATGTATCCCTATAGGAGAAAACAGAGTGAAACCTCAAAATGAAACCGGTTACTGCCAACGAACGGTTTCACCTAGAAGAACGAAATTGGGCGAGCCAAGTGGGATTGGTGTACTGATCATTACCTGAAAGTTTCATCAAGATTGGGTGAAAAAGTGTGTGCTGAGATTTCAGGCAACTCGTAGTTTTTGGGAAGCTTGACAGGCCCTTTCCATGAAAGTGATTCTCGCCAGTCTCTGCTTAGGGCTACATCAACAGCAAACAAACCATAGAGATAGAACTTCAAACTGCTTTATTGTGTCAATTTTCAAAGAGCTAGCACAAACCGTGTTTGATTTAGAGTTCCAAATACATGTATTCCTATAGGAGTAAACAGAGTGAAACCTCAAAATGAAACCGGTTACTGCCAACGAACGGTTTAACCTAGAAGAACGAAATTTGGCGAGCCAAGTAGGATTGGTGTACTGATCATTACCTGAAAGTTTCATCAAGATTGGGTGAAAAAGCGTGTGCTGAGATTTCAGGCAACTCGTAGTTTTTTGGAAGCTTGGCAGGCCCTTTCCATGAAAGTGATTCTCGCCAGTCTCTGCTTAGGGCTACATCAACAGCAAACAAACAATAGAGATAGAACTTGAACCTGATTTATTGTGTCAAGTTTCAAAGAGCTAGCACAAACCGTGTTTGATTTAGAGTTCCAAATACATGTATACCTATAGGAGAAAACAGAGTGAATCCTCAAAATGAAACCGGGTACTGCCAATGAATGGTTTAACCTAGAAGAACGACATTTGGCAAGCCAAGTGGGATTGGTGTACTGATCATTACCTGAAAGTTTCATTAAGATTGGGTGAAAAAGTGTGTGCTGAGATTTCAGGCAACTCGTAGTTTTTTGGAAGCTTGGCAGGCCCTTTCCATGAAAGTGATTCTCGCCAGTCTCTGCTTAGGGCTACATCAACAGCAAACAAACCATAGAGATAGAACTTGAAACTGCTTTATTGTGTCAAGTTTCAAAGAGCTAGCACAAACCGTGTTTGATTTAGAGTTCCAAATACATGTATCCCTATAGGAGAAAACAGAGTGAAACCTCAAAATGAAACCGGTTACTGCCAACAAACAGTTTAACCTACAGGAACAAAATTTGGCAAGCCAAGTGGGATTGGTGTACTGATCATTACCTGAAAGTTTCATCAAGATTGGGTGAAAAAAGTGTGTGCTGAGATTTCAGGCAACTCGTAGTTTTTTGGAAACTTGGCAGGCCCTTTTTATTAAAGTGATTCTCGCCAGTCTCTGCTTAGGGCTACATCAACAGCAAACAAACCATAGATATAGAACTTGAAACTGCTTCATTGTGTCAAGTTTCAAAGAGCTAGCACAAACCGTGTTTGATTTAGAGTTCCAAATACATGTATCCCTATAGGAGAAAACAGAGTGAAACCTCAAAATGAAACCGGTTACTGCCAACGAACGGTTTAACCTAGAAGAACGAAATTTGACGAGCCAAGTGGGATTGGTGTACTGATCATTACCTGAAAGTTTTTTCAAGATTGGGTGAAAAAGTGTGTGCTGAGATTTCAGGCAACTCGTAGTTTTTTGGAAGCTTGGCAGGCCCTTTCCATGAAAGTGATTCTCGCAAGTCTCTGCTTAGGGCTACATCAACAGCAAACAAACCATAGAGATAGAACTTGAAACTGCTTTATTGTGTCAAGTTTCAAAGAGCTAGCACAAACCGTGTTTGATTTAGAGTTCCAAATACATGTATCCGTATAGGAGAAAACAGAGTGAAACCTCAAAATGAAACCGGTTACTGCCAACGAACGGTTTAACCTAGAAGAACGAAATTTGGCGAGCCAAGTGGGATTGGTGTACTGATCATTACCTGAAAGTTTCATCAAGATTGGGTGAAAAAGTGTGTGCTGAGATTTCAGGCAACTCGTAGTTTTTTGGAAGCTTGGCAGGCCCTTTCCATGAAAGTGATTCTCGCCAGTCTATGATTAGGGCTACATCAACAGCAAACAAACCATAGAGATAGAACTTCAAACTGCTTTATTGTGTCAAGTTTCAAAGAGCTAGCACAAACCGTGTTTGATTTAGAGTTCCAAATACATGTATCCCTATAGGAGAAAACAGAGTGAAACCTCAAAATGAAACCGGTTACTGCCAACGAACGGTTTAACCTAAAAGAACGAAATTTGGCGAGCCAAGTGGGATTGGTGTACTGATCATTACCTGAAAGTTTCATCAAGATTGGGTGAAAAAGTGTGTGCTGAGATTTCAGGCAACTCGTAGTTTTTTGGAAGCTTGGCAGGCCCTTTTCATGAAAGTGATTCTCGCCAGTCTCTGCTTAGGGCTACATCAACAGCAAACAAACCATAGAGATAGAACTTGAAACTGCTTTATTGTGTCAAGTTTCAAAGAGCTAGCACAAACCGTGTTTGATTTAGAGTTCCAAATACATGTATCCCTATAGGAGAAAACAGAGTGAAACCTCAAAATGAAACCGGTTACTGCAAACGAACGGTTTCACCTAGAAGAACAAAATTTGGCGAGCCAAGTCGGATTGGTGTACTGATCATTACGTGAAAGTTTCATCAAGATTGGGTGAAAAAGTGTGTTCTGAGATTTCAGGCAACTCGTAGTTTTTTGGAAGCTTGGCAGGCCCTTTCCATGAAAGTGATTCTCGCCAGTCTCTGCTTAGGGCTACATCAACAGCAAACAAACCATAGAGATAGAACTTGAAACTGCTTTATGGTGTCAAGTTTCAAAGAGCTAGCACAAACCGTGTTTGATTTAGAGTTCCAAATACATGTATCACTATAGGAGAAAACAGAGTGAAACCTCAAAATG
Source organism: Ictidomys tridecemlineatus (assembly GCF_052094955.1). Lineage (NCBI taxonomy): Eukaryota > Metazoa > Chordata > Mammalia > Rodentia > Sciuridae > Ictidomys > Ictidomys tridecemlineatus. The sequence continues at coordinate 21,767 of NW_027522057.1, forward strand.
AAACCGGTTACTGCCAACGAACGGTTTAACCTAAAAGAACGAAATTTGGCGAGCCAAGTGGGATTGGTGTACTGATCATTACCAGAAAGTTTCATCAAGATTGGGTGAAAAAGTGTGTGCTTAGATTTCAGGCAACTCGTAGTTTTTTGGAAGCTTGGCAGGCCCTTTCCATGAAAGTGATTCTCGCCAGTCTCTGCTTAGGGCTACATCAACAGCAAAAAAACCATAGAGATAGAACTTGAAACTGCTTTATTGTGTCAAGTTTCAAAGAGCTAGCACAAACCGTGTTTGATTTAGAGTTCCAAATACATGTATCCGTATAGGAGAAAACAGAGTGAAACCTCAAAATGAAACCTGTTACTGCCAATGAACTGTTTCACCTAGAAGAACGAGATTTGGCGAGCCAAGTGGGATTGGTGTACTGATCATTACCTGAAAGTTTCATCAAGATTGGGTGAAAAAGTGTGTGCTGAGATTTCAGGCAACTCGTAGTTTTTTGGAACCTTGGCAGGCCCTTTCCATGAAAGTGATTCTCGCCAGTCTCTGCTTAGGGCTACATCAACAGCAAACAAACCATAGAGATAGAACTTGAAACTGCTTTATTGTGTCAAGTTTCAAGGAGCTAGCACAAACCGTGTTTGATTTAGAGTACCAAATACATGTATCCCTATAGGAGAAAACAGAGTGAAACCTCAAAATGAAACCGGTTACTGCCAACGAACGGTTTCACCTAGAAGAACGAAATTTGGCGAGCCAAGTGGGATTGGTGTACTGATCATTACCTGAAAGTTTCATCAAGATTGGGTGAAAAAGTGTGTGCTGAGATTTCAGGCAACTCGTAGTTTTTTGGAAGCTTGGCAGGCCCTTTCCATGAAAGTGATTCTCGCCAGTCTCTGATTAGGGCTACATCAACAGCAAACAAACCATAGAGATAGAACTTCAAACTGCTTTATTGTGTCAAGTTTCAAAGAGCTAGCACAAACCGTGTTTGATTTAGAGTTCCAAATACATGTATCCCTATAGGAGAAAACAGAGTGAAACCTCAAAATGAAACCGGTTACTGCCAACGAACGGTTTAACCTAAAAGAACGAAATTTGGCGAGCCAAGTGGGATTGGTGTACTGATCATTACCTGAAAGTTTCATCAAGATTGGGTGAAAAAGTGTGTGCTGAGATTTCAGGCAACTCGTAGTTTTTTGGAAGCTTGGCAGGCCCTTTTCATGAAAGTGATTCTCGCCAGTCTCTGCTTAGGGCTACATCAACAGCAAACAAACCATAGAGATAGAACTTGAAACTGCTTTATTGTGTCAAGTTTCAAAGAGCTAGCACAAACCGTGTTTGATTTAGAGTTCCAAATACATGTATCCCTATAGGAGAAAACAGAGTGAAACCTCAAAATGAAACCGGTTACTGCAAACGAACGGTTTCACCTAGAAGAACAAAATTTGGCAAGCCAAGTCGGATTGGTGTACTGATCATTACCTGAAAGTTTCATCAAGATTGGGTGAAAAAGTGTGTTCTGAGATTTCAGGCAACTCGTAGTTTTTTGGAAGCTTGGCAGGCCCTTTCCATGAAAGTGATTCTCGCCAGTCTCTGCTTAGGGCTACATCAACAGCAAACAAACCATAGAGATAGAACTTGAAACTGCTTTATTGTGTCAAGTTTCAAAGAGCTAGCACAAACCGTGTTTGATTTAGAGTTCCAAATACATGTATCCCTATAGGAGAAAACAGAGTGAAACCTCAAAATGAAACCGGTTACTGCCAAAGAACGGTTTAACCTAAAAGAACGAAATTTGGCGAGCCAAGTGGGATTGGTTTTACTGATCATTACCAGAAAGTTTCATCAAGATTGGGTGAAAAAGTGTGTGCTTAGATTTCAGGCAACTCGTAGTTTTTTGGAAGCTTGGCAGGCCCTTTCCATGAAAGTGATTCTCGCCAGTCTCTGCTTAGGGCTACATCAACAGCAAAAAAACCATAGAGATAGAACTTGAAACTGCTTTATTGTGTCAAGTTTCAAAGAGCTAGCACAAACCGTGTTTGATTTAGAGTTCCAAATACATGTATCCGTATAGGAGAAAACAGAGTGAAACCTCAAAATGAAACCTGTTACTGCCAATGAACGGTTTCACCTAGAAGAACGAGATTTGGCGAGCCAAGTGGGATTGGTGTACTGATCATTACCTGAAAGTTTCATCAAGATTGGGTGAAAAAGTGTGTGCTGAGATTTCAGGCAACTCGTAGTTTTTTGGAAGCTTGGCAGGCCCTTTCCATGAAAGTGATTCTCGCCAGTCTCTGCTTAGGGCTACATCAACAGCAAACAAACCATAGAGATAGAACTTGAAACTGCTTTATTGTGTCAAGTTTCAAGGAGCTAGCACAAACCGTGTTTGATTTAGAGTACCAAATACATGTATCCCTATAGGAGAAAACAGAGTGAAACCTCAAAATGAAACCGGTTACTGCCAACGAACGGTTTCACCTAGAAGAACGAAATTTGGCGAGCCAAGTGGGATTGGTGTACTGATCATTACCTGAAAGTTTCATCAAGATTGGGTGAAAAAGTGTGTGCTGAGATTTCAGGCAACTCGTAGTTTTTTGGAAGCTTGGCAGGCCCTTTCCATGAAAGTGATTCTCGCCAGTCTCTGCTTAGGGCTACATCAACAGCAAACAAACCATAGAGATAGAACTTGAAACTGCTTTATGGTGTCAAGTTTCAAAGAGCTAGCACAAACCGTGTTTGATTTAGAGTTCCAAATACATGTTTCCCTATAGGAGAAAACAGAGTGAAACCTCAAAATGAAACTGGTTACTGCCAACGAACGGTTTCACCTAGAAGAACGAGATTTGGCGAGCCAAGTGGGATTGGTGTACTGATCATTACCTGAAAGTTTCATCAAGGTTGGGTGAAAAAGTGTGTGCTGAGATTTCAGGCAACTCGTACTTTTTTGGAAGCTTGGCAGGCCCTTTCCATGAAAGTGATTCTCGCCAGTCTCTGCTTAGGGCTACATCAACAGCAAACAAACCATAGAGATAGAACTTGAAACTGCTTTATGGTGTCAAGTTTCAAAGAGCTAGCACAAACCGTGTTTGATTTAGAGTTCCAAATACATGTATCCCTATAGGAGAAAACAGAGTGAAACCTCAAAATGAAACCGGTTACTGCCAACGAACGGTTTCACCTAGAAGAACGAAATTTGGCGAGCCAAGTGGGATTGGTGTACTGATCATTACCTGAAAGTTTCATCAAGATTGGGTGAAAAAGTGTGTGCTGAGATTTCAGGCAACTCGTACTTTTTTGGAAGCTTGGCAGGCCCTTTCCATGAAAGTGATTCTCGCCAGTCTCTGCTTAGGGCTACATCAACAGCAAACAAACCATAGAGATAGAACTTGAAACTGCTTTATTGTGCCAAGTTTCAAAGAGCTAGCACAAACCGTGTTTGATTTAGAGTTCCAAATACATGTATCACTTTAGGAGAAAACAGAGTGAAACCTCAAAATGAAACCGGTTACTGCCAACGATCGGTTTCACCTAGAAGAACGAAATTCGGGAAGCCAAGTGGGATTGGTGTACTGATCATTACCTGAAAGTTTCATCAAGATTGGGTGAAAAAGTGTGTGCTGAGATTTCAGGCAACTCGTAGTTTTTTGGAAGCTTGGCAGGCCCTTTCCATGAAAGTGATTCTCGCCAGTCTCTGCTTAGGGCTACATCAACAGCCAACAAACCATAGAGATAGAACTTGAAACTGCTTTATGGTGTCAAGTTTTCAAAGAGCTAGCACAAACCGTGTTTGATTTAGAGTTCCAAATACATGTATCCCTATAGGAGAAAACCGAGTGAAACCTCAAAATGAAACCGGTTACTGCCAACGAACGGTTTCACCTAGAAGAACGAAATTTGGCGAGCCAAGTGGGATTGGTGTACTGATCATTACCTGAAAGTTTCATCAAGTTTGGGTGAAAAAGTGTGTGCTGAGATTTCAGGCAAATCGTAGTTTTTTGGAAGCTTGGCAGGCCCTTTCCATGAAAGTGATTCTCGCCAGTCTCTGCTTAGGGCTACACCAACAGCAAACAAAGCATAGAGATAGAACTTGAAACTGCTTTATTGTGTCAAGTTTCAAAGAGCTAGCACAAACCGTGTTTGATTTAGAGTTCCAAATACATGTATCCCTATAGGAGAAAACAGAGTGAAACCTCAAAATGAAACTGGTTACTGCCAACGAACGGTTTCACCTAGAAGAACGAGATTTGGCGAGCCAAGTGGGATTGGTGTACTTATCATTACCTGAAAGTTTCATCAAGGTTGGGTGAAAAAGTGTGTGCTGCGATTTCAGGCAAATCGTAGTTTTTTGGAAGCTTGGCAGGCCCTTTCCATGAAAGTGATTCTCGCCAGTCTCTGCTTAGGGCTACATCAACAGCAAACAAACCATAGAGATAGAACTTGAAACTGCTTTATGGTGTCAAGTTTCAAAAAGCTAGCACAAACCGTGTTTGATTTAGAGTTCCAAATACATGTATCCCTATAGGAGAAAACAGAGTGAAACCTCAAAATGAAACCGGTTACTGAAAAAGAAAGGTTTCACCTAGAAGAACGAAATTTGGCGAGCCAAGTGGGATTGGTGTACTGAACATTACCTGAAAGTTTCATCAAGATTGGGTGAAAAAGTGTGTGCTGAGATTTCAGGCAACTCGTAGTTTTTTGGAAGCTTGGCAGGCCCTTTCCATGAAAGTGATTCTCCGCCAGTCTCTGCTTAGGGCTACATCAACAGCAAACAAACCATAGAGATAGAACTTGAAACTGCTTTATTGTGTCAAGTTTCAAAGAGCTAGCACAAACCGTGTTTGATTTAGAGTCAAAATACATGTATCCCTATAGGAAAAAACACAGTGAAACCTCAAAATGAAACCGGTTACTGCCAACGAACGGTACAACCTAGAAGAACGAGATTTGGCGAGCCAAGTGGGATTGGTGTACTGATCATTACCTGAAAGTTTCATCACGATTGGGTGAATAAGTGTGTGCTGAGATTTCAGGCAACTCGTAGTTTTTTGGAAGCTTGGCAGGCCCTTTCCATGAAAGTGATTCTCGCCAGTCTCTGCTTAGGGCTACATCAACAGCAAACAAACCATAGAGACAGAACTTGTAACTCCTTTATGGTGTCAAGTTTCAAAGAGCTAGCACAAACTGTGTTTGATTTAGAGTTCCAAATACATGTATCCCTATAGGAGAAAACAGAGTGAAACCTCAAAATGAAACCGGTTACTGCCAACGAACGGTTTCACCTAGAAGAACGAGATTTGGCGAGCCAAGTGGGATTGGTGTACTGATCATTACTTGAAAGTTTCATCAAGATTGGGTGAAAAAGTGTGTGCTGAGATTTCAGTCAACTCGTAGTTTTTTGGAAGCTTGGCAGGCCCTTTCCATGAAAGTGATTCTCGCCAGTCTCTGCTTAGGGCTACATCAACAGCAAGCAAACCATAGAGATAGAACTTGAAACTGCTTTATTGTGTCAAGATTCAAAGAGCTAGCACAAACCGTGTTTGATTTAGAGTTCAAAATACATGTATCCCTATAGGAGAAAACACAGTTAAACCTCAAAATGAAACCGGTTACTGCCAACGAACGGTATAACCTAGAAGAACGAGATTTGGCGAGCCAAGTGGGATTGGTGTACTGATCATTACCTGAAAGTTTCATCAAGATTGAGTGAAAAAGTGTTTGCTGAGATTTCAGGAAACTCGTAGTTTTTTGGAAGCTTGGCAGGCCCTTTCCATGAAAGTGATTCTCGCCAGTCTCTGCTTAGGGCTATATCAACAGCAAACAAACCATAGAGATAGAACTTGAAACTGCTTTATGGTGTCAAGTTTCAAAGAGCTAGCACAAACCGTGTTTGATTTAGAGTTCCAAATACATGTATCCCTATAGGAGAAAACAGAGTGAAACCTCAAAATGAAACCGGTTAGTGCCAACGAACGGTTTCACCTAGAAGAACGAGATTTGGCGAGCCAAGTGGGATTGGTGTACTGATCATTACTTGAAAGTTTCATCAAGATTGGGTGAAAAAGTGTGTGCTGAGATTTCAGTCAACTCGTAGTTTTTTGGAAGCTTGGCAGGCCCTTTCCATGAAAGTGATTCTCGCCAGTCTCTGCTTAGGGCTACATCAACAGCAAGCAAACCATAGAGATAGAACTTGAAACTGCTTTATTGTGTCAAGATTCAAAGAGCTAGCACAAACCGTGTTTGATTTAGAGTTCAAAATACATGTATCCCTATAGGAGAAAACACAGTTAAACCTCAAAATGAAATCGGTTACTGCCAACGAACGGTATAACCTAGAAGAACGAGATTTGGCGAGCCAAGTGGGATTGGTGTACTGATCATTACCTGAAAGTTTCATCAAGATTGGGTGAAAAAGTGTTTGCTGAGATTTCAGGAAACTCGTAGTTTTTTGGAAGCTTGGCAGGCCCTTTCCATGAAAGTGATTCTCGCCAGTCTCTGCTTAGGGCTACATCAACAGCAAACAAACCATAGAGACAGAACTTGTAACTGCTTTATGGTGTCAAGTTTCAAAGAGCTAGCACAAACTGTGTTTGATTTAGAGTTCCAAATACATGTATCCCTATAGGAGAAAACAGAGTGAAACCTCAAAATGAAACCGGTTACTGCCAACGAACGGTTTCACCTAGAAGAACGAGATTTGGCGAGCCAAGTGGGATTGGTGTACTGATCATTACTTGAAAGTTTCATCAAGATTGGGTGAAAAAGTGTGTGCTGAGATTTCAGTCAACTCGTAGTTTTTTGGAAGCTTGGCAGGCCCTTTCCATGAAAGTGATTCTCGCCAGTCTCTGCTTAGGGCTACATCAACAGCAAACAAACCATAGAGATAGAACTTGAAACTGCTTTATTGTGTCAAGATTCAAAGAGCTAGCACAAACCGTGTTTGATTTAGAGTTCAAAATACATGTATCCCTATAGGAGAAAACACAGTTAAACCTCAAAATGAAACCGGTTACTGCCAACGAACGGTATAACCTAGAAGAACGAGATTTGGCGAGCCAAGTGGGATTGGTGTACTGATCATTACCTGAAAGTTTCATCAAGATTGGGTGAATAAGTGTGTGCTGAGATTTCAGGCAACTCGTAGTTTTTTGGAAGCTTGGCAGGCCCTTTCCATGAAAGTGATTCTCGCCAGTCTCTGCTTAGGGCTACATCAACAGCAAACAAACCATAGAGACAGAACTTGTAACTGCTTTATGGTGTCAAGTTTCAAAAAGCTAGCACAAACCGTGTTTGATTTAGAGTTCCAAATATATGTATCCCTATAGGAGAAAACAGAGTGAAACCTCAAAATGAAACCGGTTACTGCCAAAGAACGGTTTCACCTAGAAGAACGAAATTTGGCGAGCCAAGTGGGATTGGTGTACTGAACATTACCTGAAAGTTTCATCAAGATTGGGTGAAAAAGTGTGTGCTGAGATTTCAGGCAACTCGTAGTTTTTTGGAAGCTTGGCAGGCCCTTTCCATGAAAGTGATTCTCGCCAGTCTCTGCTTAGGGCTACATCAACAGCAAACAAACCATAGAGATAGAACTTGAAACTGCTTTATTGTGTCAAGTTTCAAAGAGCTAGCACAAACCGTGTTTGATTTAGAGTTCAAAATACATGTATCCCTATAGGAAAAAACACAGTGAAACCTCAAAATGAAACCGGTTACTGCCAACGAACGGTACAACCTAGAAGAACGAGATTTGGCGAGCCAAGTGGGATTGGTGTACTGATCATTATCTGAAAGTTTCATCAAGATTGGGTGAATAAGTGTGTGCTGAGATTTCAGGCAACTCGTAGTTTTTTGGAAGCTTGGTAGGCCCTTTCCATGAAACTGATTCTCGCCAGTCTCTGCTTAGGGCTACATCAACAGCAAACAAACCATAGAGACAGAACTTGTAACTGCTTTATGGTGTCAAGTTTCAAAGAGCTAGCATAAACTGTGTTTGATTTAGAGTTCCAAATACATGTATCCCTATAGGAGAAAACAGAGTGAAACCTCAAAATGAAACCGGTTACTGCCAACGAACGGTTTCACCTAGAAGAACGAGATTTGGCGAGCCAAGTGGGATTGGTGTACTGATCATTACTTGAAAGTTTCATCAAGATTGGGTGAAAAAGTGTGTGCTGAGATTTCAGTCAACTCGTAGTTTTTTGGAAGCTTGGCAGGCCCTTTCCATGAAAGTGATTCTCGCCAGTCTCTGCTTAGGGCTACATCAACAGCAAACAAACCATAGAGATAGAACTTGAAACTGCTTTATTGTGTCAAGATTCAAAGAGCTAGCACAAACCGTGTTTGATTTAGAGTTCAAAATACATGTATCCCTATAGGAGAAAACACAGTTAAACCTCAAAATGAAACCGTTTACTGCCAACGAACGGTATAACCTAGAAGAACGAGATTTGGCGAGCCAAGTGGGATTGGTGTACTGATCATTACCTGAAAGTTTCATCAAGATTGGGTGAAAAAGTGTTTGCTGAGATTTCAGGAAACTCGTAGTTTTTTTGGAAGCTTGTCAGGCCCTTTCCATGAATGTGATTCTCGCCAGTCTCTGCTTAGGGCTATATCAACAGCAAACAAACCATAGAGATAGAACTTGAAACTGCTTTATGGTGTCAAGTTTCAAAGAGCTAGCACAAACCGTGTTTGATTTAGAGTTCCAAATACATGTATCCCTATAGGAGAAAACAGAGTGAAACCTCAAAATGAAACCGGTTAGTGCCAACCAACGGTTTCACCTAGAAGAACGAGATTTGGCGAGCCAAGTGGGATTGGTTTACTGATCATTACCTGAAAGTTTCATCAAGATTGGGTGAAAAAGTGTGTGCTGAGATTTCAGGCAACTCGTAGTTTTTTGGAAGCTTGGCAGGCCCTTTCCATGAAAGTGATTCTCGCCAGTCTCTGTTTAGGGCTACATCAACAGCAAACAAACCATAGTGATAGAACTTCAAACTGCTTTATTGTGTCAAGTTTCAAAGAGCTAGCACAATCCGTGTTTGATTAGAGTTCCAAATACATGTATCCCTATAGGAGAAAACAGAGTGAAACCTCAAAATGAAACCGGTTACTGCCAACGAACGGTTTCAACTAGAAGAACGAGATTTGGCGAGCCAAGTGGGATTGGTGTACTGATCATTACCTGAAAGTTTAGTGAAGATATGGTGAAAAAGTGTGTGCTGAGATTTCAGGCAACTCGTCGTTTTTTGGAAGCTTGGCAGGCCCTTTCCATGAAAGTGATTCTCGCCAGTCTCTGCTTAGGGCTACATCAACAGCAAACAAACCATAGAGATAGAACTTGAAACTGTTTTATGGTGTCAAGTTTCAAAGAGCTAGCACAAACCGTGTTTGATTTAGAGTTCCAAATACATGTATCCCTATAGGAGAAAACAGAGTGAAACCTCAAAATGAAACCGGTTACTGCCAACGAACGGTTTCACCTAGAAGAACGAAAATTGGCGAGCCAAGTGGGATTGGTGTACTGATCATTACCTGAAAGTTTCATCAAGATTGGGTGAAAAAGTGTGTGCTGAGATTTCAGGCAACTCGTAGTTTTTTGGAAGCTTGGCAGGCCCTTTCCATGAAAGTGATTCTCGCCAGTCTCTGCTTAGGGCTACATCAACAGCAAACAAACCATAGAGATAGAACTTGAAACTGCTTTATTGTGTCAGTTTTCAAAGAGCTAGCACAAACTGTGTTTGATTTAGAGTTCCAAATACATGTATCCCTATAGGAGAAAACAGAGTGAAACCTCAAAATGAAACCGGTTACTGCCAACGAACGGTTTCACCTAGAAGAACGAAATTTGGAGAGCCAAGTGGGATTGGTGTACTGATCATTACCTGAAAGTTTCATCAAGATTGGGTGAAAAAGTGTGTGCTGAGATTTCAGGCAACTCGTAGTTTTTTGGAAGCTTGGCAGGCCCTTTCCATGAAAGTGATTCTCCCCAGTCTCTGCTTAGGGCTACATCAACAGCAAACAAACCATAGAGATAGAACTTGAAACTGCTTTATGGGGTCAAGTTTCAAAGAGCTAGCACAAACCGTGTTTGATTTAGAGTTCCAAATACATGTATCCCTATAGAAGAAAACAGAGTGAAACCTCAAAATGAAACCGGTTACTGCCAACGAACGGTTTAACCTAGAAGAACGAGATTTGGCGAGCCAAGTGGGATTCGTGTACTGATCATTACCTGAAAGTTTCATCAAGATTGGGTGAAAAAGTGTGTCCTGAGATTTCAGTCAACTCATAGTTTTTTGGAAGCTTGGCAGGCCCTTTCCATGAAAGTGATTCTCACCAGTCTCTGCTTAGGGCTTCATCAACAGCAAACAAACCATAGAGATAGAACTTGAAACTGCTTTATTGTGTCAAGTTTCAAAGAGCTAGCACAAACCGTGTTTGATTTAGAGTTCCAAATACATGTATCCCGATAGGAGAAAACAGAGTGAAACCTCAAAATGAAACCGGTTAGTGCCAACCAATGGTTTCACCTAGAAGAACGAGATTTGGCGAGCCAAGTGGTATTGGTGTACTGATCATTACCTGAAAGTTTCATCAAGATTGGGTGAAAAAGTGTGTGCTGAGATTTCAGGCAACTCGTAGTTTTTTGGAAGCGTGGCAGGCCCTTTCCATGAAAGTGATTCTCGCCAGTCTCTGCTTAGGGCTATATCAACAGCAAACAAACCATAGAGATAGAACTTGAAACTGCTTTATGGTGTCAAGTTTCAAAGAGCTAGCACAAACCGTGTTTGATTTAGAGTTCCAAATACATGTATCCCTATAGTAGAAAACAGAGTGAAACCTCAAAATGAAACCGGTTAGTGCCAACCAACGGTTTCACCTAGAAGAACGAGATTTGGCGAGCCAAGTGGGATTGGTTTACTGATCATTACCTGAAAGTTTCATCAAGATTGGGTGAAAAAGTGTGTGCTGAGATTTCAGGCAACTCGTAGTTTTTTGGAAGCTTGGCAGGCCCTTTCCATGAAAGTGATTCTCGCCAGTCTCTGCTTAGGGCTACATCAACAGCAAACAAACCATAGAGATAGAACTTGAAACTGCTTTATTGTGTCAGTTTTCAAAGAGCTAGCACAAACCGTGTTTGATTTAGAGTTCCAAATACATGTATCCCTATAGGAGAAAACAGAGTGAAACCTCAAAATGAAACCGGTTACTGCCAACGAACGGTTTCACCTAGAAGAACGAAATTTGGAGAGCCAAGTGGGATTGGTGTACTGATCATTACCTGAAAGTTTCATCAAGATTGGGTGAAAAAGTGTGTGCTGAGATTTCAGGCAACTCGTAGTTTTTTGGAAGCTTGGCAGGCCCTTTCCATGAAAGTGATTCTCCCCAGTCTCTGCTTAGGGCTACATCAACAGCAAACAAACCATAGAGATAGAACTTGAAACTGCTTTATGGGGTCAAGTTTCAAAGAGCTAGCACAAACCGTGTTTGATTTAGAGTTCCAAATACATGTATCACTTTAGGAGAAAACAGAGTGAAACCTCAAAATGAAACCGGTTACTGCCAACGAACGGTTTAACCTAGAAGAACGAGATTTGGCGAGCCAAGTGGGATTGGTGTACTTATCATTACCTGAAAGTTTCATCAAGGTTGGGTGAAAAAGTGTGTGCTGCGATTTCAGGCAAATCGTAGTTTTTTGGAAGCTTGGCAGGCCCTTTCCATGAAAGTGATTCTCGCCAGTCTCTGCTTAGGGCTACATCAACAGCAAAGAAACCATAGAGATAGAACTTGAAACTGCTTTATTGTGTCAAGTTCAAAGAGCTAGCACAAACCGTGTTTGATTTAGAGTTCCAAATACATGTATCCCTATAGGAGAAAACAGAGTGAAACCTCAAAATGAAACCGGTTACTGCCAACGAATGGTTTCACCTAGAAGAACGAAATTTGGCGAGCCAAGTGGGATTGGTGTACTGAACATTACCTGAAAGTTTCATCAAGATTGGGTGAAAAAGTGTGTGCTGAGATTTCAGGCAACTCGTAGTTTTTTGGAAGCTTGGCAGGCCCTTTCCATGAAAGTGATTCTCGCCAGTCTCTGCTTAGGGCTACATCAACAGCAAACAAACCATAGAGATAGAACTTGAAACTGCTTTATTGTGTCAAGTTTCAAAGAGCTAGCACAAACCGTGTTTGATTTAGAGTTCAAAATACATGTATCCCTATAGGAAAAAACACAGTGAAACCTCAAAATGAAACCGGTTACTGCCAACGAACGGTACAACCTAGAAGAACGAGATTTGGCGAGCCAAGTGGGATTGGTGTACTGATCATTATCTGAAAGTTTCATCAAGATTGGGTGAATAAGTGTGTGCTGAGATTTCAGGCAACTCGTAGTTTTTTGGAAGCTTGGCAGGCCCTTTCCATGAAAGTGATTCTCGCCAGTCTCTGCTTAGGGCTACATCAACAGCAAACAAACCATAGAGACAGAACTTGTAACTGCTTTATGGTGTCAAGTTTCAAAGAGCTAGCACAAACTGTGTTTGATTTAGAGTTCCAAATACATGTATCCCTATAGGAGAAAACAGAGTGAAACCTCAAAATGAAACCGGTTACTGCCAACGAACGGTTTCACCTAGAAGAACGAGATTTGGCGAGCCAAGTGGGATTGGTGTACTGATCATTACTTGAAAGTTTCATCAAGATTGGGTGAAAAAGTGTGTGCTGAGATTTCAGTCAACTCGTAGTTTTTTGGAAGCTTGGCAGGCCCTTTCCATGAAAGTGATTCTCGCCAGTCTCTGCTTAGGGCTACATCAACAGCAAACAAACCATAGAGATAGAACTTGAAACTGCTTTATTGTGTCAAGATTCAAAGAGCTAGCACAAACCGTGTTTGATTTAGAGTTCAAAATACATGTATCCCTATAGGAGAAAACACAGTTAAACCTCAAAATGAAACCGGTTACTGCCAACGAACGGTATAACCTAGAAGAACGAGATTTGGCGAGCCAAGTGGGATTGGTGTACTGATCATTACCTGAAAGTTTCATCAAGATTGGGTGAATAAGTGTGTGCTGAGATTTCAGGCAACTCGTAGTTTTTTGGAAGCTTGGCAGGCCCTTTCCATGAAAGTGATTCTCGCCAGTCTCTGCTTAGGGCTACATCAACAGCAAACAAACCATAGAGACAGAACTTGTAACTGCTTTATGGTGTCAAGTTTCAAAAAGCTAGCACAAACCGTGTTTGATTTAGAGTTCCAAATATATGTATCCCTATAGGAGAAAACAGAGTGAAACCTCAAAATGAAACCGGTTACTGCCAACGAACGGTTTCACCTAGAAGAACGAAATTTGGCGAGCCAAGTGGGATTGGTGTACTGAACATTACCTGAAAGTTTCATCAAGATTGGGTGAAAAAGTGTGTGCTGAGATTTCAGGCAACTCGTAGTTTTTTGGAAGCTTGGCAGGCCCTTTCATGAAAGTGATTCTCGCCAGTCTCTGCTTAGGGCTACATCAACAGCAAACAAACCATACAGATAGAACTTGAAACTGCTTTATTGTGTCAAGTTTCAAAGAGCTAGCACAAACCGTGTTTGATTTAGAGTTCAAAATACATGTATCCCTATAGGAAAAAACACAGTGAAACCTCAAAATGAAACCGGTTACTGCCAACGAACGGTACAACCTAGAAGAACGAGATTTGGCGAGCCAAGTGGGATTGGTGTACTGATCATTATCTGAAAGTTTCATCAAGATTGGGTGAATAAGTGTGTGCTGAGATTTCAGGCAACTCGTAGTTTTTTGGAAGCTTGGCAGGCCCTTTCCATGAAAGTGATTCTCGCCAGTCTCTGCTTAGGGCTACATCAACAGCAAACAAACCATAGAGACAGAACTTGTAACTGCTTTATGGTGTCAAGTTTCAAAGAGCTAGCACAAACTGTGTTTGATTTAGAGTTCCAAATACATGTATCCC
>NW_027522058.1:0-35690 GCF_052094955.1 Ictidomys tridecemlineatus
ACACGGTTTGTGCTAGCTCTTTGAAACTTGACCACAATACAGCAGTTTCAAGTTCTATCTCTATGGATTGTTGATGTTGATGTAGCCCTAAGCAGAGACTGGCGAGAATCACTTTCATGGAAAGGGCCTGCCAAGCTTCCAAAAAACTACGAGTTGCCTGAAATCTCAGCAAACACTTTTTCACCCAATCTTGATGATACTTTCAGGTAGGATCAGTACACCAATCCCACTTGGCTCGCCAAATTTGTTCTTCTAGGTTAAACTGTTCGTTTTCAGTAACCGTTTTCATGTTGAGGTTTCACTCTGTTTTCTCCTATTGGGATACATGTATTTGGAACTCTAAATCAAACACGGTTTGTGCTAGCACTTTGAAACTTGACACAATAAAGCAGTTTCAAGTTCCATCTCTATGGTTTGTTTGCTGTTGATGTAGCCCTAAGCAGAGACTGGCGAGAATCACTTTCATGGAAAGGGCATGCCAAGCTTCCAAAAACTACGAGTTGCCTGAAATCTCAGCAAACACTTTTTCACCCAATCTTGATGATACTTTCAGGTAATGTTAAGTACACCAATCCCACTTGGCTCGCCAAATTTCGTTTTTCTAGGTTAAACCGTTCGTTTGCAGTAACCGGTTTAATTTTGAGGTTTCACTCTGTTTTCTCCTATAGGGATACATGTATTTGGAACTCTAAATCAAAACACGGTTTTGCGACTCTTTGAAACTTGACACAATACAGCAGTTTCAAGTTCTATCTCGAAGGATTGTTTGATGTTGATGTAGCCCTAAGCAGAGACTGGCGAGAATCACTTTCATGGAAAGGGCCTGCCAAGCTTCCAAAAAAACTACGAGTTGCCTGAAATCTCAGCAAACACTTTTTCACCCAATCTTGATGATACTTTCAGGTAAGGATCAGTACACCAATCCCACTTGGCCTCGCCAAATTTCGTTCTTCTAGGTTAAACCGTTCGTTTGCAGTAAACGTTTTCATTTTGAGGTTTCACTCTGTTTTCTCCTATAGGGATACATGTATTTGGAACTCTAAATCAAACACGGTTTGTGCTAGCTCCTTGAAACTTGACACAATACAGCAGTTTCAAGTTCTATCTGTATGGTTTGTTTGCTGTTGATGTAGCCCTAAGCAGAGACTGGCGAGAATCACTTTCATGGAAAGGGCCTGCCAAGCTTCCAAAATGTTAAGAGTTGCCTGAAATCTCAGCAAACACTTTTTCACCCAATCTTGATGATACTTTCAGTAAGGATCAGTACACCAATCCCACTTGGCTCGCCAAATTTCGTTTTTGTAGGTTAAACCGTTCGTTTGCAGTAACCGTTTTCATTTTGAGGTTTCACTCTGTTTTCTCCTATTGGGATACATGTATTTGGAACTCTAAATCAGACACGGTTTGTGCTAGCTCTTTGAAACTTGACACAATAAAGCAGTTTCAAGTTCTATCTCTATGGTTTGTTTGCTGTTGATGTAGCCCTAAGCAGAGACTGGCGAGAATCACTTTCATGGAAAGGGCCTGCCAAGCTTCCAAAAAACTACGAGTTGCCTGAAATCTCAGCAAACACTTTTTCACCCAATCTTGATGATACTTTCAGGTAATGATCAGTACACCAATCCCACTTGGCTCGCCAAATTTCGTTCTTCTAGGTTTAAACCGTTCGTTGGCAGTAACCGTTTTCATTTTGAGGTTTCACTCTGTTTTCTCCTATTGGGATACATGTATTGGAACTCTAAATCAAACACGGTTTGTGCTAGCTCTTTGAAACTTGACACAATACAGCAGTTTCAAGTTCTATCTCGATGGTTTGTTTGCTGTTGATGTAGCCCTAAGCAGAGACTGGCGAGAATCACGTTTATGGAAAGGGCTGCCAAGCTTCCAAAAAACTACGAGTTGCCTGAAATCTCAGCAAAACACTTTTTCACCCAATCTTGATGATACTTTCAGGTAATGAGCAGTAACCCAATCCCACTTGGCTCGCCAAATTTCGTTCTTCTAGGTTAAAACCGTTCGTTGCATTAAACGTTTTCATTTTGAGATTTCACTCTGTTTTCTACTATAGGGATACATGTATTTGGAACTCTAAATCAAACACGGTTTGTGCTAGCTCTTTGAAACTTGACACAATAAAGCAGTTTCAAGTTCTATCTCTGTGGTTTGTTTGCTGTTGATGTAGCCCTAAGCAGAGACTGGCGAGAATCACTTTCATGGAAAGGGCCTGCCAAGCTTCCAAAAAACTACGAGTTGCCTGAAATCTCAGCAAACACTTTTTCACCCAATCTTGATGATACTTTCAGGTAATGATCAGTACACCAATCCCACTTGGCTCGCCAAATTTTGTTCTTCTAGGTTAAACCGTTCGTTTGCAGTAACCGTTTTCATTTTGAGGTTTCACTGTGTTTTCTCCTATAGGGATACATGTATTTGGAACTCTAAATCAAACACGGTTTGTGCTAGCTCTTTGAAACTTGACACAATAAAGCAGTTTCAAGTTCTATCTCTATGGTTTGTTTGCTGTTGATGTAGCCCTAAGAAGAGACTGGCGAGAATCACTTTCATGGAAAGGGCCTGCCAAGCTTCCAAAAACTACGAGTTGCCTGAAATCTCAGCAAACACTTTCTCACCCAATCTTGATGATACTTTCAGGTAATGATCAGTACACCAATCCCACTTGGCTTGCCAAATTTCGTTCTTCTAGTTTAAACCGTTCGTTGGCAGTAACCGGTTTCATTTGAGGTTTCACTCTGTTTTCTCCTATAGGGATACATGTATTTGGAACTCTAAATCAAACACTGGTTTGTGCTAGCTCTTTGAAACTTGACACAATACAGCAGTTTCAAGTTCTATCTGTATGGTTTGTTTGCTGTTGATGTAGCCCTAAGCAGAGACTGGCGAGAATCACTTTCATGGAAAGGGCCTGCCGAGCTTCCAAAAACTACGAGTTTCCTGAAATCTCAGCAAACACTTTTTTCACCAAATCTTGATGATACTTTCAGGTAATGATCAGTACACCAATCCCACTTGGCTCGCCAAATTTCGTTCTTCTAGGTTAAACAATTCGTTTGCAGTAACCGTTTTCATTTTGAGGTTTCACTCTGTTTTCTCCTATAGGGATACATGTATTTGGAACTCTAAATCAAACACGGTTTGTGCTAGCTCTTTGAAACTTGACACAATACAGCAGCTTCAAGTTCTATCTCTATGGTTTGTTTGCTGTTGATGTAGCCCTAAGCAGAGACTGGCGAGAATCACTTTCATGAAAAGGGCCTGCCAAGCTTCCAAAAAACTACGAGTTGACTGAAAACTCAGCAAACATTTTTCGCCCAATCTTGATGATACTTTCAGGTAATGATCAGTACACCAAAACCCACTTGGCTCGCCAAATTCTGTTCTTCTAGGTTAAACCGTTCTTTGCAGTAACCGTTTTCATTTGAGGTTTCACTCTGTTTCTCCTCTAGGGATACATGTATTTGGAACTCTAAAAAACACGGTTTGTGCTAGCTCTTTGAAACTTGACACAATAAAGCAGTTTCAAGTTCTATCTCTATGGTTTGTTGCTGTTGATGTAGCCCTAAGCAGAGACTGGCGAGAATCACGTTTATGGAAAGGGCCTGCCCAAGCTTCCAAAAAACTACGAGTTGCCTGAAATCTCAGCAAACACTTTCTCACGCAATCTTGAAGATACTTTCAGGTACTGATCAGTACACCAATCAAAATTTGGCTCGCCAAATTTCGTTCTTCTAGGTTAAACCGTTCGTTTGCAGTAACCGTTTTCATTTTGAGGTTTTCACTCTGTTTTCTCCTATAGGGATACATGTATTTGGAACTCTAAATCAAACACGGTTTGTGCTAGCTCTTTGACTTGCACAATAAAGCAGTTTCAGGTTCTATCTCTATGGTTTGTTTGCTGTTGATGTAGCCCTAAGCAGAGACTGGCGAGAATCACTTTCATGGAAAGGGCCTGCCAAGCTTCAAATAAACTACGAGTTGCCTGAAATCTCAGCAAACATTTTCTCACCCAATCTTGATTATACTTTCAGGTAATGATCAGTACACCAATCCCACTTGGCTCGCCAAATTTCGTTCTTCTAGGTTAAACCATTCGTTTGCAGTAACCGTTTTCATTTTGAGGTTTCACTCTGTTTTCTCCTATAGGGATACATGTATTTGGAACTCTAAATAAAACACGGTTTGTGCTAGCTCTTTGAAACTTGACAGAATACAGCAGTTTCAAGTTCTATCTCTATGGTTTGTTTGCTGTTGATGTAGCCCTAAGAAGAGACTGGCGAGAATCACTTTCATAAAAAGGGCCTGCCAAGCTTCCAACAAACTACGAGTTGCATAAAGTCTCAGCAAACACTTTTTCACCCAATCTTGATGATACTTTCAGGTAATGATCAGTACACCAATCCCACTTGGCTCGCCAAATTTCATTCTTCTAGGTTAAACCGTTCGTTTGCAGTAACCGTTTTCATTTTGAGGTTTCACTCTGTTTTCTCCTATAGAGATATATGTATTTGAAATTCTAAATCAAACACGGTTCGTACTAGCTCTTTGAACTTGACACAATAAAGCACTTTCAAGTTCTATCACTATGGTTTGTTTGCTGTTGATGTAGCCCTAAGCAGAGACTGGTGAGAATCACTTTCATGGAAAGGGCCTGCCAAGTTTCCAAAAACTACGAGTTGCCTGAAATCTCAGCAAACACTTTTTCACCCAATCTTGATGATACTTTCAGGTAATGATCAGTACAGCAATCCCACATGGTTCGCCAAATTTCGTTCTTCTAGTTTAAACCGTTCGTTTGCAGTAACCGTTTTTCATTTTGAGGTTTTCACTCTGTTTTCTCCTATAGGGATACATGTATTGGAACTCTAAATCAAACGACGGTTTGTGCTAGCTCTTTGAAACTTGACACAATAAAGCAGTTTCAAGTTCTATCTCTATGGTTTGTTTGCTGTTGATGTAGCCCTAAGCAGAGACTGGCGAGAATCACTTTCATGGAAAGGCCTGCCAAGCTTCCAAAAAACTACGAGTTGCCTGAAATCTCATCAAACACTTTTTCACCCAATCTTGATGATACTTTCAGGCAATGATCAGTACACCAATCCCACTTGGCTCGCCAAATTTCGTTCTTCTAGGTTAAACAGTTGGTTTGCAGCAACCGGTTTCATTTTGAGGTTTCACTCTGTTTTCTCCTATAGGGATACATGTATTTGGAACTCTAAATCAAACACGGTTTGTGCTAGCTCTTTGAAACTTGACACAATAAAGCAGTTTCAAGTTTTATCTCTATGGTTTGTTTGCTGTTGATGTAGCCCTAAGGAGAGACTGGCGAGAATCACTTTCATGGAAAGGGCCTGCCAAGCTTCCAAAAAACTACGAGATGCCTGAAATCTCAGCAAACACTTTTTCACCCAATCTTGATGATACTTTCAGGTAATGATCAGTATGCCAATCCCACTTGGCTCGCCAAATTTCATTCTTCTAGGTTAAACCTTTCCTTTGCAGTAACCGTTTTCATTTTGAGGTTTCACTCTGTTTTCTCCTATAGGGATACATGTATTTGGAACTCTGAATCAAACACGGTTTGTGCTAGCTCTTTGAAACTTGACGCAATAAAGCAGTTTCAAGTTCTATCTCTATGGTTTGTTTGCTGTTGATGTAGCCCTAAGCAGAGACTGGCGAGAATCACTTTCATGGAAAGGGCCTGCCAAGCTTCAAAAAAACTACGAGTTGCCTGAAATCTCAGCAAACACTTTCTCACCCAATCTTGATGATACTTTCAGGTAATGATCAGTACACCAATCCCACTTGGCTCGCCAAATTTCGTTCTTCTAGGTTGAACCGTTTTTTTGCAGTAACCGTTTTCATTTTGAGGTTTCACTCTGTTTTCTCCTATAGGGATACATGTATTTGGAACTGTAAATCAAACACGGTTTGTGCTAGCTCTTTGAAACTTGACACAATAAAGCAGTTTCAGGTTCTATCTCTATGGTTTGTTTGCTGTTGATGTAGCCCTAAGCAGAGACTGGCGAGAATCACTTTAATGGAAAGGGCCTGCCAAGCTTCAAAAAAACTACGAGTTGCCTGAAATCTCAGCAAACATTTTTTCACCCAATCTTGATTATACTTTCAGGTTATGATCAGTACACCAATCCCACTTGGCTCGCCAAATTTCGTTCTTATAGGTTGAACCGTTTTTTTGCAGTAACCGTTTACATTTTGAGGTTTCACTCTGTTTTCTCCTATAGGGATACATGTATTTGGAACTCTAAATCAAACACGGTTTATGCTAGCTCTTTGAAACTTGACACAATACAACAGCTTCAAGTTCTATCTCTATGGTTTGTTTGCTGATGATGTAGCCCTAAGCAGAGACTGGCGAGAATCACTTTCATGGAAAGGGCCTGCCAAGCTTCCAAAAAAACTACGAGTTGCCTGAAATCTCAACAAACACTTTTTCACCCAAAATTGATGATACTTTCAGGTAATGATCAGTACACCAATCCCACTTGGCTCACCAAATTTCGTTCTTCTAGGTTAAACCATTCGTTTGCAGTAACCGTTTTCATTTTGAGGTTTCACTCTGTTTTCTCCTATAGGGATACATGTATTTGGAACTCTAAATCAAACACGGTTTGTGCTAGCTCTTTGAAACTTGACAGATTCAAGTTCTATCTCTATGGTTTGTTTGCTGTTGATGTAGCCCTAAGAAGAGACTGGCGAGAATCACTTTCATAAAAAGGGCCTGCCAAGCTTCCAACAAACTACGAGTTGCATAAAGTCTCAGCAAACACTTTTTCACCCAATCTTGATGATACTTTCAGGTAATGATCAGTACACCAATCCCACTTGGCTCGCCAAATTTCATTCTTCTAGGTTAAACCGTTCGTTTGCAGTAACCGTTTTCATTTTGAGGTTTCACTCTGTTTTCTCCTATAGAGATACATGTATTTGAAATTCTAAATCAAACACGGTTCGTACTAGCTCTTTGAAACTTGACACAATAAAGCACTTTCAAGTTCTATCACTATGGTTTGTTTGCTGTTGATGTAGCCCTAAGCAGAGACTGGCGAGTATCACTTTCATGGAAAGGGCCTGCCAAGTTTCCAAAAAACTACGAGTTGCCTGAAATCTCAGCAAACACTTTTTCACCCAATCTTGATGATACTTTCAGGTAATGATCAGTACACCAATCCCACATGGCTCGCCAAATTTCGTTCTTCTAGTTTAAACCGTTCGTTTGCAGTAACCGTTTTCATTTTGGGGTTTCACTCTGTTTTCTCCTATAGGGATACATGTATTTGGAACTCTAAATCAAACACGGTTTGTGCTAGCTCTTTGAAACTTGACACAATAAAGTAGTTTCAAGTTCTATCTCTATGGTTTGTTTGCTGTTGATGTAGCCCTAAGCAGAGACTGGCGAGAATCACTTTCATGGAAAGGGCCTGCCAAGCTTCCAAAAAACTACGAGTTGCCTGAAATCTCATCAAACACTTTTTCACCCAATCTTGATGATACTTTCAGGCAATGATCAGTACACCAATCCCACTTGGCTCGCCAAATTTCATTCTTCTTGGTTAAACAGTTCGTTTGCAGTAACCGTTTTCATTTTGAGGTTTCACTCTGTTTTTTCCTATAGGGATACATGTATTTGGAACTCTAAATCAAACACGGTTTGTGCTAGCTCTTTGAAACTTGACACAATAAAGCAGTTTCAATTTCTATCACTATGGTTTGTTTGCTGTTGATGTAGTCCTAAGCAGAGACTGGTGAGAATCACTTTCATGGAAAGGGCCTGCCAAGTTTCCAAAAAACTACGAGTTGCCCTAAATCTCAGCAAACACTTTTTCACCCAATCTTGATGATAATTTCAGGCAATGATCAGTACACCAATCCCACTTGGCTCGCCAAATTTCGTTCTTCTAGGTTAAACCGTTCGTTTGCAGTAACCGTTTTCATTTTGAGGTTTCACTCTGTTTTTTCCTATAGGGATACATGTATTTGGAACTCTAAATCAAACACGGTTTGTGCTAGCTCTTTGAAACTTGACACAATAAAGCAGTTTCAAGTTCTATCTCTATGGTTTCTTTGCTGTTGATGTAGCCCTAAGCAGAGACTGGCGAGAATCACTTTCATGGAAAGGGCCTGCCAAGCTTCCAAAAAACTACGAGTTGCCTGAAATCTCAGCAAACACTTTTTCACCCAATCTTGATGATACTTTCAGGTAATGATCAGTATGCCAATCCCACTTGGCTCGCCAAATTTCATTCTTCTAGGTTAAACCTTTCCTTTGCAGTAACCGTTTTCATTTTGAGGTTTCACTCTGTTTTCTCCTATAGGGATACATGTATTTGGAACTCTGAATCAAACACGGTTTGTGCTAGCTCTTTGAAACTTGACGCAATAAAGCAGTTTCAAGTTCTATCTCTATGGTTTGTTTGCTGTTGATGTAGCCCTAAGCAGAGACTGGCGAGAATCACTTTCATGGAAAGGGCCTGCCAAGCTTCAAAAAAACTACGAGTTGCCTGAAATCTCAGCAAACACTTTCTCACCCAATCTTGATGATACTTTCAGGCAATGATCAGTACACCAATCCCACTTGGCTCGCCAAATTTCGTTCTTCTAGGTTGAACCGTTTTTTTGCAGTAACCGTTTTCATTTTGAGGTTTCACTCTGTTTTCTCCTATAGGGATACATGTATTTGGAACTGTAAATCAAACACGGTTTGTGCTAGCTCTTTGAAACTTGACACAATAAAGCAGTTTCAGGTTCTATCTCTATGGTTTGTTTGCTGTTGATGTAGCCCTAAGCAGAGACTGGCGAGAATCACTTTAATGGAAAGGGCCTGCCAAGCTTCAAAAAAAGTACGAGTTGCCTGAAATCTCAGCAAACATTTTTTCACCCAATCTTGATTATACTTTCAGGTTATGATCAGTACACCAATCCCACTTCGCTCGCCAAATTTCGTTCTTATAGGTTGAACCGTTTTTTTGCAGTAACCGTTTACATTTTGAGGTTTCACTCTGTTTTCTCCTATAGGGATACATGTATTTGGAACTCTAAATCAAACACGGTTTATGCTATTTCTTTGAAACTTGACACAATACAGCAGCTTCAAGTTCTATCTCTATGGTTTGTTTGCTGATGATGTAGCCCTAAGCAGAGACTGGCGAGAATCACTTTCATGGAAAGGGCCTGCCAAGCTTCCAAAAAACTACGAGTTGCCTGAAATCTCAACAAACACTTTTTCACCCAAAATTGATGATACTTTCAGGTAATGATCAGTACACCAATCCCACTTGGCTCGCCAAATTTCGTTCTTCTAGGTTAAACCATTCGTTTGCAGTAACCGTTTTCATTTTGAGGTTTCACTCTGTTTTCTCCTATAGGGATACATGTATTTGGAACTCTAAATCAAACACGGTTTGTGCTAGCTCTTTGAAACTTGACAGATTCAAGTTCTATCTCTATGGTTTGTTTGCTGTTGATGTAGCCCTAAGAAGAGACTGGCGAGAATCACTTTCATGAAAAGGGCCTGCCAAGCTTCCAACAAACTACGAGTTGCATAAAGTCTCAGCAAACACTTTCTCACCCAATCTTGATGATACTTTCAGGTAATGATCAGTACACCAATCCCACTTGGCTCGCCAAATTTCGTTCTTCTAGGTTGAACCGTTTTTTTGCAGTAACCGTTTTCATTTTGAGGTTTCACTCTGTTTTCTCCTATAGGGATACGTGTATTTGGAACTCTAAATCAAACACGGTTTGTTCTAGCTCTTTGAAAATTGACACAATAAAGCAGTTTCAAGTTCTATCTCTCTGGTTTGTTTGCTGTTGATGTAGCCCTAAGCAGAGACTGGCGAGAATCACTTTCATGGAAAGGGCCTGCCAAGCTTCCAAAAAACTACGAGTTACCTGAAATCTCAGCAAACACTTTTTCACCCAATCTTGATGATACTTTCAGGTAATGATCAGTACACCAATCCCACTTGGCTCGCCAAATTTTGTTCTTCTAGGTTAAACTGTTCGTTTGCAGTAACCGTTTTCATTTTGAGGTTTCACTCTGTTTTCCTCCTATAGGGATACATGTATTTGGAACTCTAAATCAAACACGGTTTGTGCTAGCTCTTGATAGTTGACACAATAAAGCAGTTTTAAGTAATATCTCTATGGTTTGTTTGCTGCTGATGTAGCCCTAAGCAGAGACTGGCCGAGAATCACTTTCATGAAAAGGGCCTGCCAAGCTTCCAACAAACTACGAGTTGCATAAAGTCTCAGCAAACACTTTTTCACCCAATCTTGATGATACTTTCAGGTAATGATCAGTACACCAATCCCACTTGGCTCGCCAAATTTCATTCTTCTAGGTTAAACCGTTCGTTTGCAGTAACCGTTTTCATTTTGAGGTTTCACTCTGTTTTCTCCTATTGAGATACATGTATTTGAAATTCTAAATCAAACACGGTTCGTACTAGCTCTTTGAAACTTGACACAATAAAGCACTTTCAAGTTCTATCACTATGGTTTGTTTGCTGTTGATGTAGCCCTAAGCAGAGACTGGCGAGTATCACTTTCATGGAAAGGGCCTGCCAAGTTTCCAAAAAACTACGAGTTGCCTGAAATCTCAGCAAACACTTTTTCACCCAATCTTGATGATACTTCAGGTAATGAGTCAGTACACCAATCCCACATGGCTCGCCAAATTTCGTTCTTCTAGTTTAAACCGTTTTTTTGCAGTAACCGTTTTCATTTGAGGTTTCACTCTGTTTTCTCCTATAGGGATACATGTATTTGGAACTCTAAATCAAACACGGTTTGTGCTAGCTCTTTGAAACTTGACACAATTAAAGTAGTTTCAAGTTCTATCTCTATGGTTTGTTTGCTGTTGATGTAGCCCTAAGCAGAGACTGGCGAGAATCACTTTCATGGAAAGGGCCTGCCAAGCTTCCAAAAACTACGAGTTGCCTGAAATCTCATCAAACCACTTTTTCACCCAATCTGATGATACTTTCAGGCAATGATCAGTACACCAATCCCACTTGGCTCGCCAAATTTCATTCTTCTTGGTTAAACAGTTCGTTTGCAGTAACCGTTTTCATTTGAGGTTTCACTCTGTTTTTTCCTATAGGGATACATGTATTTGGAACTCTAAATCAAAACACGGTTTGTGCTAGCTCTTTGAAACTTGACACAATAAGCAGTTTCAATTTCTATCTCTATGGTTTGTTTGCTGTTGATGTAGCCCTAAGCAGAGACTGGCGAGAATCACTTTCATGGAAAGGGCCTGCCAATCTTCCAAAAAACTACGAGTTGCCTGAAATCTCAGCAAACACTTTTTCACCCAATCTTGATGATACTTTCAGGTAATGATCAGTATGCCAATCCCACTTGGCTCGCCAAATTTCATTCTTCTAGGTTAAACCTTTCCTTTGCAGTAACCGTTTTCATTTTGAGGTTTCACTCTGTTTTCTCCTATAGGGATACATGTATTTGGAACTCTGAATCAAACACGGTTTGTGCTAGCTCTTTGAAACTTGACGCAATAAGCAGTTTCAAGTTCTATCTCTATGGTTTGTTGCTGTTGATGTAGCCCTAAGCAGAGACTGGCGAGAATCACTTTCATGGAAAGGGCCTGCCAAGCTTCAAAAAAACTACGAGTTGCCTGAAATCTCAGCAAACACTTTTTCACCCAATCTTGATGATACTTTCAGGTAATGATCAGTACACCAATCCCACTTGGCTCGCCAAATTTCGTTCTTCTAGGTTGAACCGTTTTTTTGCAGTAACCGTTTTCATTTTGAGGTTTCACTCTGTTTTCTCCTATAGGGATACGTGTATTTGGAACTCTAAATCAAACACGGTTTGTTCTAGCTCTTTGAAACTTGACACAATAAAGCAGTTTCAAGTTCTATCTCTATGGTTTGTTTGATGTTGATGTAGCCCAAAGCAGAGACTGGTGAGAATCACTTTCATGGAAAGGGCCTGCCAAGCTTCCAAAAAACTTCGAGTTCCCTTAAATCTCAGCAAACACTTTTTCACCCAATCTTGATGATACTTTCAGGTAATGATCAGTACACCAATCCCACTTGGCTCGCCAAATTTCATTCGTCTTGGTTAAACCGTTCATTTGCAGTAACCGGTTTCATTTTGAGGTTTCACTCTGTTTTCTCCTATAGGGATACATGTATTTGGAACTCTAAATCAAACACGGTTTGTGCTAGCTCTTTGAAACTTGACACAATTAAGCAGTTTCAAGTTCTGTCTCTCTGGTTTGTTTGCTGTTGATGTAGCACTAAGAAGAGACTGGCGAGAATCACTTTCATGGAAAGGGCCTGCCAAGCTTCCAAAAAACTACGAGTTGCCTGAAATCTCAGCAAACACTTTCTCACCCAATCTTGATTATACTTTCAGGTAATTATCAGTACACCAATCCCACTTGGCTCGCCAAATTTCGTTCTTCTAGGTTAAACCGTTCGTTGGCAGTAACCGGTTTCATTTTGAGGTTTCACTCTGTTTTCTCCTATAGGGATACATGTATTTGGAACTCTAAATCAAACAGGGTTTGTGCTAGCTCTTTGAAACTTGACACAATAAAGTAGTTTCAAGTTCTATCTTTATGGTATGTTTGCTGTTGATGTAGCCCTAAGCGGCGACTGGCGAGAATCACTTTCATGAAAAGGGCCTGCCAAGCTTCCAAAAACCAACGAGTTGCCTGAAATCTCAGCAAACACTTTTTCACCCAATCTTGATGATACTTTCAGGTAATGATCAGTACACCAATCCCACTTGGCTCACCAAATTTCGTTCTTCTAGGTTAAACCGTTCGTTTGCAGTAACCGTTTTCATTTTGAGGTTTCACTCTGTTTTCTCCTATAGGGATACATGTATTTGGAACTGTAAATCAAACAGGGTTTGTGCTAGCTCTTTGAAACTTGACACAATAAAGAAGTTTCAAGGTCTATCTCTATGGTTTGTTTGCTGTTGATGTAGCCCTAAGCAGCGACTGTCGAGAATCACTTTCATGAAAAGGGCCTGCCAAGCTTCCAAAAACCAACGAGTTGCCTGAAATCTCAGCAAACACTTTTTCACCCAATCGTGATGATACTTTCAGGTAATGATCAGTACACCAATCCCACTTGGCTCGCCAAATTTTGTTCTTCTAGGTTAAACCGTTCGTTTGCAGTAACCGTATTCATTTTGAGGTTTCACTCTGTTTTCTCCTATAGGGATACATGTATTTGGAACTCTAAATCAAACAAGGTTTGTGCTAGCTATTTGAAACTTGACACAATAAAGCAGTTTCAAGTTCTATCTCTATGGTTTGTTTGCTGTTGATGTAGCCCTAAGCAGAGACTGGCGAGAATCACTTTCATGGAAAGGGCCTGCCAAGCTTCCAAAAACTTACGAGTTGCCTAAAATCTCAGCAAACACTTTTTCACCCAATCTTGATGATACTTTCAGGTAATGATCAGTACACCAATCCCACTTGGCTCGCCAAATTTCGTTCTTATACGTTAAACCGTTCATTTGCAGTAACTGTTTTCATTTTGAGGTTTCACTCTGTTTTCTCCTATAGGGATACATGTATTTGGAACTCTAAATCAAACAAGGTTTGTGCTAGCTCTTTGAAACTTGACACAATAAAGCAGTTTCAAGTTCTATCTCTATGGTTTGTTTGCTGTTGATGTAGCCCTAAGCAGAGACTGGCGAGAATCACTTTCATGGAAAGGGCCTGCCAAGCATCCAAAAAACTACGAGTTGCCTGAAATCTCAGGAAACACTTTTTCACCCAATCTTGATGATACTTTCAGGTAATGATCAGTACACCAATCCCACTTTGCTCACCAAATTTTGTTCTTCTAGGTTACACAGTTCGTTTGCAGTAACCGTTTTCATTTTGGGGTTTCACTCTGTTTTCTCCTATAGGGATACATGTATTTGGAACTCTAAATCAAACACGGTTTGTGGCAGCTCTTTGAAACTTTACACAATAAAGCAGTTTCAAGTTCTATCTCTATGGTTTGTTTGCTGTAGATGTAGCCCTAAGCAGAGACTGGCGAGAATCACTTTCATTAAAAGGGCCTGCCAAGCTTCCAAAAAACTACGAGTTTCCTGAAATCTCAGCAAACACTTTTTCACCCAATCTTCATGATACTTTCAGGTAATGATCACTACACAAATCCCACTTGGCTCGCCAAATTTCGTTCTTCTACGTTAAACCGTTCGTTTGCAGTAACCGTTTTCATTTTGAGGTTTCACTCTGTTTTCTCCAATAGGGATACATATATTTGGAACTCTAAATCAAACACGGTTTGTGCTAGCTCTTTGAAACTTGACACAATAAAGCAGTTTCAACTTCTATCTCTATGGTTTGTTTGCTGTTGATGTAGCCATAAGCAGAGACTGGCGAGAATCACTTACATGGAAAGGGCCTGCCAAGCTACCAAAAACCTACGAGTTTCCTGAAATCTCAGCAAACACTCTTTCACCCAATCTTGATGATACTTTCAGGTAATGATCAGTACACCAATCCCACTTGGCTCGCCAAATTTCGTTCTTCTAGGTTAAACCATTCGTTGGCAGTAACCGTTTTCATTTTGAGGTTTCACTCTGTTTTCTCCTATAGGGATACATATATTTGGAACTCTAAATCTAACACGGTTTGTGCTAGCTCTTTGAAACTTGACACAATAAAGCAGTTTCAAGTTCTATCTCTATGGTTTGTTTGCTGTTGATGTAGCCCGAAGCAGCGACTGGCGAGAATCACTTTCATGAAAAGGGCCTGCCAAGCATCCAAAAAACTACGAGTTTCCTGAAATCTCAGCAAACACTATTTCACCCAATCTTCATGATACTTTCAGATAATGATCAGTACACAAATCTCAGCAAACACTATTTCACCCAATCTTCATGATACTTTCAGGTAATGATCAGTACACAAATCCCACTTGGCTCGCCAAATTTCTTTCTTCTATGTTAAACCGTTCGTTTGCAGTAACCGTTTTCATTTTGAGGTTTCACTCTGTTTTCTCCTCTAGGGATACATGTATTTGGAACTCTATTTCAAACATGGTTTGTGCTAGCTCTTTGAAACTTGACACAATAAAGCAGTTTCAAGTTCTATCTCTATGGTTTGTTTGCTGTTGATGTAGCCCTAAGCAGAGAATGGCGAGAATCACTTTCATGGAAAGGGCCTGCCAAGCTTCCAAAAAGTACGAGTTGCCTGAAAACTCAGCAAACACTTTCTCACCCAATCTTGATGATACTTTCAGGTAATGATCAGTACACCAATCCCACTTGGTCGCCAAATTTCGTTCTTCTAGGTTAAACCGTTCGTTTGCAGTAACCGTTTTCATTTTGAGGTTTCACTTTGTTTTCTCCTATAGGGATACATGTATTTGGAACTCTAAATCAAACAAGGTTTGTGCTAGCTCTTTGAAATTTGACACAATAAAGCAGTTTCAAGTTCTATCTCTATGGTTTGTTTGCTGTTGATGTAGCCCTAAGCAGAGACTGGCAAGAATCACTTTCATGGAAAGGGCTTGCCAAGCTTCCAAAAAACTACGAGTTGCCTGAAATCTCAGCATACACTTTTTCACCCAATCTTGATGATACTTTCAGGTAATGATCAGTACGCCAATCCCACTTGGCTCACCAAATTTTGTTCTTCTAGGTTAAACAGTTCGTTTGCAGTAACCGTTTTCATTTTGGGGTTTCACTCTGTTTTCTCCTATAGGGATACATGTATTTGGAACTCTAAATCAAACACGGTTTTTGGCAGCTCTTTGAAACTTGACACAATAAAGCAGTTTCAAGTTCTATCTCTATGGTTTGTTTGCTGTTGATGTAGCCCTAAGCAGAGACTGGCGAGAATCACTTTCATGGAAAGGGCCTGCCAAGCTTCCAAAAAACTACGAGTTTCCTGAAATCTCAGGCAACACTTTTTCACCCAATCTTCATGATACTTTCAGGTAATGATCAGTACACCAATCCCACTTGGCTCGCCAAATTTCGTTCTTCTAGGTTAAACCGTTCGTTGGTAGTAACCGTTTTTATTTTGAGGTTTCACTCTGTTTTCTCCTATAGGGATACATGTATTTAGAACTCTAAATCAAACACGGTTTGTGCTAGCTCTTTGAAACTTGACACAATAAAGCAGTTTCAAGTTCTATCTCTATGGTTTGTTTGCTGTTGATGTAGCCCTAAGCAGAGACTGACGAGAATCACTTTCATGGAAAGGGCCTGCCAAGCTTTCAAAAACCTATGAGTTGCCTGAAAACTCAGCAAACACTTTCTCACCCAATCTTGATGATACTTTCAGGTAATGATCAGTACACCAATCCAACTTGGCTCGCCAAATTTCGTTCTTCTAGGTTAAACCGTTCGTTTGCAGTAACCGTTTTAATTTTGAGGTTTCACTTTGTTTTCTCCTATAGGGATACATGTATTTGGAACTCTAAATCAAACAAGGTTTGTGCTAGCTCTTTGAAATTTGACACAATAAAGCAGTTTCAAGTTCTATCTCTATGGTTTGTTTGCTGTTGATGTAGCCCTAAGCAGAGACTGGCGAGAATCACTTTCATGGAAAGGGCCTGCCAAGCTTCCAAAAAACTACGAGTTGCCTGAAATCTCAGCAAACACTTTTTCACCCAATCTTGATGATACTTTCAGGTAATGATCAGTACACCAATCCCACTTGGCTCACCAAATTTTGTTCTTCTAGGTTAAACAATTCGTTTGCAGTAACCGTTTTCATTTTGGGGTTTCACTCTGTTTTCTCCTATAGGGATACATGTATTTGGAACTCTAAATCAAACACGGTTTGTGGCAGCTCTTTGAAACTTGACACAATAAAGCAGTTTCAAGTTCTATCTCTATGGTTTGTTTGCTGTTGATGTAGCCCTAAGCAGAGACTGGCGAGAATCACTTTCATGGAAAGGGCCTGCCAAGCTTCCAAAAAACTACGAGTTTCCTGAAATCTCAGGCAACACTTTTTCACCCAATCTTCATGATACTTTCAGGTAATGATCAGTACACCAATCCCACTTGGCTCGCCAAATTTCTTTCTTCTAGGTTAAACCGTTCGTTTGCAGTAACCGTTTTCATTTTGAGTTTTCACTCTGTTTTCTCCTATAGGGATACATGTATTTGGAACTCTAAATCAAACACGGTTTGTGCTAGCTCTTTGAAACGTGACACAATACAGCAGTTTCAAGTTCTATCTCTATGGTTTGTTTGCTGTTGATGTAGCCCTAAGCAGAGACTGGCGAGAATCACTTTCATGGAAAGGGCCTGCCAAGCTTCCAAAAAACTACGAGTTGCCTGAAATCTCAGCAAACACTTTTTCACCCAATCTTGATGATACTTTCAGGTAATGATCAGTACACCAATCCCACTTGGCTCGCCAAATTTCGTTCTTCTAGGTTAAACCGTTCGTTGGCAGTAACCGTTTATATTTTGAGGTTTCACTCTGTTTTCTCCTATAGGGATACATGTATTTGGAACTCTAAATCAAACACGGTTTGTGCTTGACACAATAAAGCAGTTTCAAGTTCTATCTCTATGGTTTGTTTGCTGTTGATGTAGCCCTAAGCAGAGACTGGCGAGAATCACTTTCATGGAAAGGGCCTGCCAAGCTTCCAAAAAACTACGAGTTGCCTGAAATCTCAGCAAACACTTTTTCACCCAATCTTGATGATACTTTCAGGTAATGATCAGTACACCATTCCCACTTGGCTCGCCAAATTTGGTTCTTATAGGTTAAACCGTTCGTTTGCAGTAACTGTTTTCATTTTGAGGTTTCACTCCGTTTTCTCCTATAGGGATACATGTATTTGGAACTCTAAATCAAACACGGTTTGTGCTAGCTATTTGAAACTTGACACAATACAGCAGTTTCAAGTTCTATCTCTATGGTTTGTTTGCTGTTGATGTAGCCCTAAGAAGAGACTGGCGAGAATCACTTTCATGGAAAGGGCCTGCCAAGCTTCCAAAAAACTACGAGTTGCCTGAAATCTCAGCAAACACTTTTTCACCCAATCTTGATGATACTTTCAGGTAATGATCAGTACACCAATCCCACTTGGCTCGCCAAATTTCGTTCTTCTAGGTTAAACCGTTCGTTGGCAGTAACCAGTTCCATTTTGAGGTTTCACTGTGTTTTCTCCTATAGGGATACATGTATTTGGAACTCTAAATCAAACACGGTTTTTGCTAGCTGTTTGAAACTTGACACAATAAAGCAGTTTCAAGTTCTATCTCTATGGTTTGTTTGCTGTTGATGTAGCCCTAAGCAGAGACTGGCGAGAATCACTTTCATGGAAAGGGCCTGCCAAGCTTCCAAAAAACTACGAGTTACCTAAAATCTCAGCAAACACTTTAGCACCCAATCTTGATGATAGTTTCAGGTAATGATCAGTACACCAATCCCACTTGGCTCGCCAAATTTCGTTCTTCTTGGTTGAACCGTTCGTTTGCAGTAACCGGTTTCATTTTGAGGTTTCACTCTGTTTTCTCCTATAGGGATACATGTATTTGGAACTCTAAATCAAACACGGTTTGTGCTAGCTCTTTTAAACTTGACACAATAAATCAGTTTCAAGTTCTATCACTATGGTTTGTTTGCTGTTGATGTAGACCTAAGCAAAGACTGGCGAGAATCACTTTCATGGAAAGGGCCTGCCAAGCTTCCAAAAACCTACGAGTTGCCTGAAATTTCAGAAAACCCATTCTCACCCAATCTTGATGATACTTTCAGGTAATGATCAGTACACCAATCCCACTTGGCTCCCCAAATTTCGTTTTTCTAGGTTGAACCGTTCGTTGGCAGTAATCGGTTTCATTTTGAGGTTTCACTGTGTTTTCTCCTATAGGGATACATGTATTTGGAAGTCTAAATCAAACACGGTTTGTGCTAGCTCTTTTAAACTTGACACAATAAAGCAGTTTCAAGTTCTATCACTATGGTTTGTTTGCTGTTGATGTAGCCCTAAGCAGAGACTGGCGAGAATCACTTTCATGGAAAGGGCCTGCCAAGCTTCCAAAAACCTACGAGTTGCCTGAAATTTCAGTAAACAGTTTCTCACCCAATCTTGATGATACTTTCAGGTAATCATCAGTACACCAATCCCACTTGGCGCGCCAAATTTCATTCTCAGGTTGAACCGTTCGTTTGCAGTAACCGGTTTCATTTTGACGTTTCACACTATTTTCTCCTATAGGGATGCATGTATTTGGAACTCTAAATCAAACACGGTTTCTGCTAGCTCTTTTAAACTTGACACAATAAAGCAGTTTCAAGTTCTATCTCTATGGTTTGTTTGCTGTTGATGTAGCCCTAGGCAGAGACTGGAGAGAATCACTTTTGTGGAAAGGGCCTGCCAAGCTTCCAAAAAACTACGAGTTGCCTGAAATCTCAGCAAACACTTTTTTACCCAATCTTGATGATTCTTTCAGGTAATGATCAGTACACCAATCCCACTTGGCTCGCCAAATTTCGTTCTAGGTTAAACAGTTCATTTGCAGTAACCGGTTTCATTTTGACGTTTCACACTATTTTCTCCTATAGGGATGCATGTATTTGGAACTCTAAATCAAACACGGTTTGTGCTAGCTCTTTGAAACTTGACACGATAAAGCAGTTTCAAGTTCTCTCTCTATGGTTTGTTTGCTATTGATGTAGCCCTAAGCAGAGACTGGCGAAAATCACTTTCATGGAAAGGGCCTGCCAAGCTTCCAAAAAACTACGAGTTGCCTGAAATCTCAGCAAACACTTTTTCACCCAATCTTGATGATACTTTCAGGTAATGATCAGTACACCAATCCCACTTGGCTCGCCAAATTTCGTTCTTCTAGGTTAAACCGTTCATTTGCAGTAACCGGTTTCATTTTGAGGTTTCACTCTACTTTCTCCTATAGGGATACATGTATTTGGAACTCTAAATCAAACATGATTTGTGCTAACTCTTTGAAACTTGAGACAATAAAGCAGTTTCAAGTTCTATCTCTATGGTTTGTTTGCTGTTGATGTAGCCCTAGGCAGACTGGCGAAAATCACATTCATGGAAAGGGCCTGCCAAGCATTCACAAAACTACGAGTTGCCTGAAATCTCAGCAAACAGGTTCTCACCCAATCTTGATGATATTTTCAGGTAATGATAAGTACACCAATCCCACTTGGCTCGCCAAATTTCGTTCTTCTAGGTTAAACCGTTCATTTGCAGTAACCGGTTTCATTTTGAGGTTTCACTCTGTTTTCTCCTATAGGGATACATGTATTTGGAACTCTAAATCAAACACGATTTGTGCTACCTCTTTGAAACTTGACACAATAAAGCAGTTTCAAGTTCTATCTCTATGGTTTGTTTGCTGTTGATGTAGCTTTAAGCAGAGACTGGCGAGAATCACTTTCATGGAAAGGGCCTGCCAAGCTTCCAAAAAACTATGAGTTGCCTGAAATCTCAGCAAACTCTTTTTCACCCAATCTTGATGATACTTTCAGGTAATGATCAGTACACGAATCCCACTTGGCTCGCCAAATTTTCTTCTTCTAGGTTAAACCGTTCGTTGGCAGTAACCGGTTTCATTTTGAGGTTTCACTCTGTTTTCTCCTATAGGGATACATGTATTTGGAACTCTAAATCAAACACGGTTTGTGCTAGCTCTTTGAAACTTGACACAATAAAGCAGTTTCAAGTTCTATCTCTATGGTTTGTTTGCTGTTGATGTAGCCCTAAGCAGAGACTGGCGAGAATCACTTTCATGGAAAGGGCCTGCCAAGCTTCCAAAAAACTACGAGTTGCCTGAAATCTCAGCAAACACTTTTTCACCCAATCTTGAAGATACTTTCAGGTAATGATCAGTACACCAATCCCACTTGGCTCGCCAAATTTCGTTCTTCTAGTTTAAACCGTTCGTTTGCAGTAACCATTTTCATTTTGAGATTTCACTCTGTTTTCTCCAATAGGGATACATATATTTGGAACTCTAAATCAAACACGGTTTGTGCTAGCTCTTTGAAACTTGACACAATAAAGCAGTTTCAAGTTCTATCTCTATGGTTTGTTTGCTGTTGATGTAGCCCTTGGCAGAGACAGGCGAGTATCACTTTCATGGAAAGGGCCTGCCAAGCTTCCAAAAACCTACGAGTTGCCTGAAATTTCAGAAAACACATTCTCACCCAATCTTGATGATACTTTCAGGTAATGATCAGTACACCAATCCCACTTGGCTCCCCAAATTTCGTTTTTCTAGGTTGAACCGTTCGTTTGCAGTAACCGGTTTCATTTTGAGGTTTCACTCTGTTTTCTCCTATAGGGATACATGTATTTGGAACTCTAAATCAAACACGGTTTGTGCTAGCTCTTTGAAACTTGACACAATAAAGCAGTTTCAATTTCCATCTGTATGGTTTGTTTGCTGTTGATGTAGCCTTAAGCAGAGACTGGCAAGATTCACTTTCATAGAAAGGGCCTGCCAAGCTTCCAAAAAACTACGAGTTGCCTGAAATCTCAGCAAACACTTTTTCACCCAAACTTGATGATAATTTCAGGTAATGATCAGTACACCAATCCCACTTGGCTCGCCAAATTTCGTTCTTCTAGGTTAAACCGTTCATTTGCAGCAACCGGTTTCATTTTGAGGTTTCACTCTGTTTTCTCCTATAGGATTACATGTATTTGGAACTCTAAATCAAACACGGTTTGTGCTAGCTCTTTGAAACTTGACACAATAAAGCAGTTTCAAGTTATATCTCTATGGTTTGTTTGATGTTGATGTAGCCCTAGGCAGAGACTGGCGAGAATCACTTTCATGGAAAGGGCCTGCCATCTTCCAAAAAACTACGAGATGCCTGAGATCTCAGCAAACACTTTTTTATCCAATCTTGATGATACTTTCAGGTAATGATCAGTACACCAATCCCACTTGGCTCGCCATATTTCGTTCTTCTAGCTTAAACCGTTCGTTTGCAGTAACCGGTTTCATTTTGAGGTTTCACTCTGTTTTCTCCTATAGGATTACATGTATTTGGAACTCTAAATCAAACACGGTTTGTGCTAGCTCTTTGAAACTTGACACAATAAAGCAGTTTCAAGTTCTATCTCTATGGTTTGTTTGATGTTGATGTAGCCCTAGGCAGAGACTGGCGAGAATCACTTTCATGGAAAGGGCCTGCCATCTTCCAAAAAACTACGAGATGCCTGAGATCTCAGCAAACACTTTTTTATCCAATCTTGATGATACTTTCAGGTAATGATCAGTACACCAATCCCACTTGGCTCGTCAAATTTCGTTCTTCTAGGTTAAACCGTTCGTTGGCAGTAACCGGTTTTATTTTGAGGTTTCACTCTGTTTTCTCCTATAGAGATACATGTATTTGGAACTCTAAATCAAACACGGTTTGTGCTAGCTCTTTGAAACTTGACACAATAAAGCAGTTTCAAGTTCTATCTCTATGGTTTGTTTGCTGTTGATGTAGCCCTAAGCAGAGACTGGCGAGAATCACTTTTATGGAAAGGGCCAGGCAAGCTTCCAAAAAACTACAAGTTGCCTGAAATCTCAGCAAACACTTTTACACCCAATCTTGATGATACTTTCAGGCAATGATCAGTACACCAATCCCACTTGGCTCGCCAAATTTTGTTCTTCTAGGTTAATCCGTTCGTTGGCAGTAACCGGATTCATTTTGAGGTTTCACTCTGTTTTCTCCTATAGGGTTACATGTAATTGGAACTCTAAATCAAACACGGTTTGTGCTAGCTCTTTGAAACTTGACACAATAAAGCACTTTCAAGGTCTATCTATATGGTTTGTTTGCTCTTGATGTAGCCCTAGGAGGAGACTGGCGAGAATCACTTTCATGGAAAGGGCCAGCCAAGCTTCCAAAAAACTACGAGATGCCCGAAATCTCAGCAAACACTTTTTCTCCCAATCTTGATGATACTTTCAGGTAATGATCAGTACTCCAATCCCACTTGGCTCCCCAAATTTCATTCTTCTAGGTTAAACCGTTCGTTGGCAGTAACCGGTTTCATTTTGAGGTTTCACTCTGTTTTCTCCTATAGGGATACATGTATTTGGAACTCTAAATCAAACACGGTTTGTGCTAGCTCTTTGAAACTTGACACAATAAAGCAGTTTCAAGTTCTATCTCTATGGTTTGTTTGCTGTTGATGTAGCCCTAAGCAGAGACTGGCGAGAATCACTTCCATGGAAAGGGCCTGCCAAGCTTCCAAAAAACTACGAGTTACCTAAAATCTCAGCAAACACTTTAGCACCCAATCTTGATGATACTTCCAGGTAATGATCAGTACACCAATCCCACTTGGCTCGCCAAATTTCGTTCTTCTTGGTTGAACCGTTCGTTTGCAGTAACCGGTTTCATTTTGAGGTTTCACTCTGTTTTCTCCTATAGGGATACATATATTTGGAACTCTAAATCAAACACGGTTTCTGCTAGCTCTTTATAACTTGACACAATAAAGCAGTTTCAAGTTCTATCACTATGGTTTGTTTGCTGTTGATGTAGCCCTAAGCAGAGACTGGCGAGAATCACTTTCATGGAAAGGGCCTGCCAAGCTTCCAAAAACCTACGAGTTCCCTGAAATTTCAGGAAACACTTTCTCACCCAATCTTGATGATACTTTCAGATAATGATCAGTACACCAATCCCACTTGGCTCGCCAAATTTCGTTCTTCTTGGTTGAACCGTTCGTTTGCAGTAACCGGTTTCATTTTGAGGTTTCACTCTGTTTTCTCCTATAGGGATACATGTATTTGGAACTCTAAATCAAACACGGTTTGTGCTAGCTCTTTGAAACTTGACACAATAAAGCAGTTTCAAGTTCTATCTCTATGGTTTGTTTGCTGTTGATGTAGCCCTAAGAAGAGACTGGCGAGAATCACTTTCATGGAAAGGGCCTGCCAAGCTTCCAAAAATCTACGAGTTGCCTGAAATCTCAGCAAACACTGTTTCACCCAATCTTGATGATACTTTCAGGTAATGATCAGTACACCAGTCCCACTTGGCTCGCCAAATTTCGTTCTTCTAGGTTGAACCGTTCGTTTGCAGTAACCGGTTTCATTTTGAGGTTTCACTCTTTTTTCTCCTATAGGGATACATGTATTTGGAACTCTAAATCAAACACGGTTTGTGCTAGCTCTTTGAAACTTGACACAATAAAGCAGTTTCAATTTCCATCTGTATGGTTTGTTTGCTGTTGATGTAGCCTTAAGCAGAGACTGGCGAGAATCACTTTCATGGAAAGGGCCTACCAAGCTTCCAAAAAACTACGAGTTGCCTGAAATCTCAGCAAACACTTTTTCACCCAATCTTGATGATAATTTCAGGTAATGATCAGTACACCAATCCCACTTGGCTCGCCAAATTTCGTTCTTCTAGGTTAAACCGTTCGTTTGCAGTAACCGGTTTCATTTTGAGGTTTCACTCTGTTTTCTCCTATAGGGATACATGTAGTTGGAACTCTAAATCAAACACGGTTTGTGCTAGCTCTTTGAAAGTTGACACAATAAAGCAGTTTCAAGTTCTATCTCTATGGTTTGTTTGCTGTTGATGTAGCCCTAAGCAGAGACTGGCGAGAATCACTTTCATGGAAAGGGCCTGCCAAGCTTCCAAAACCTACGAGTTGCCTGAAATTTCAGAAAACACATTCTCACCCAATCTTGATGATACTTTCAGGTAATGATCAGTACACCAATCCCACTTGGCTCCCCAAATTCCTTTTTTCTAGGTTGAACCGTTCGTTGGCAGTAACCGGTTTCATTTTGAGGTTTCACTGTGTTTTCTCCTATAGGGATACATGTATTTGGAACTCTAAATCAAACACGGTTTGTACTAGCTCTTTTAAACTTGACACAATAAAGCAGTTTCAAGTTCTATCACTATGGTTTGTTTGCTGTTGATGTAGCCCTAAGCAGAGACTGGCGAGAATCACTTTCATGGAAAGGGCCTGCCAAGCTTCCAAAAACCTACGAGTTGCCTGAAATTTCAGTAAACAGTTTCTCACCCAATCTTGATGATACTTTCAGGTAATCATCAGTACACGAATCCCACTTGGCTCGCCAAATTTCATTCTCAGGTTGAACCGTTCGTTTGCAGTAACCGGTTTCATTTTGACGTTTCACACTATTTTCTCCTATAGGGATGCATGTATTTGGAACTCTAAATCAAACACGGTTTCTGCTAGCTCTTTTAAACTTGACACAATAAAGCAGTTTCAAGTTCTATCTCTATGGTTTGTTTGCTGTTGATGTAGCCCTAGGCAGAGACTGGAGAGAATCACTTTCGTGGGAAGGGCCTGCCAAGCTTCCAAAAAACTACGAGTTGCCTGAAATCTCAGCAAACACTTTTTTACCCAATCTTGATGATTCTTTCAGGTAATGATCAGTACACCAATCCCACTTGGCTCGCCAAATTTCGTTCTAGGTTAAACAGTTCATTTGCAGTAACCGGTTTCATTTTGACGTTTCACACTATTTTCTCCTATAGGGATGCATGTATTTGGAACTCTAAATCAAACACGGTTTGTGCTAGCTCTTTGAAACTTGACACAATAAAGCAGTTTCAAGTTCTCTCTCTATGGTTTGTTTGCTGTTGATGTAGCCCTAAGCAGAGACTGGCGAAAATCACTTTCATGGAAAGGGCCTGCCAAGCTTCCAAAAAACTACGAGATGCCTGAAATCTCAGCAAACACTTTTTCTCCCAATCTTGATGATACTTTCAGGTAATGATCAGTACACCAATCCCACTTGGCTCGCCAAATTTCGTTCTTCTACGTTAAACCGTTCGTTGGCAGTAACCAGTTTCATTTTGAGGTTTCACTCTGTTTTCTCCTATAGGGATACATGTATTTGGAACTCTAAATCAAACACGGTTTCTGCTAGCTCTTTTAAACTTGACACAATAAAGCAGTTTCAAGTTCTATCACTATGGTTTGTTTGCTGTTGATGTAGCCCTAAGCAGAGACTGGCGAGAATCACTTTCATGGAAAGGGCCTGCCAAGCTTCCAAAAACCTACGAGTTGCCTGAAATTTCAGGAAACACTTTCTCACCCAATCTTGATGATACTTTTAGGTAATGATCAGTACACCAATCCCACTTGGCTCGCCAAATTTCGTTCTTGTAGGTTGAACCGTTCGTTTGCAGTAACCGGTTTCATTTTGAGGTTTCACTCTGTTTTCTCCTATAGGGATACATGTATTTGGAACTCTAAATCAAACACGGTTTCTGCTAGCTCTTTTAAACTTGACACAATAAAGCAGTTTCAAGTTCTATCTCTATGGTTTGTTTGCTGTTGATGTAGCCCTAAGCAGAGACTGGCGAGAATCACTTTCATGGAAAGGGCCTGCCAAGCTTCCAAAAAACTACGAGTTGCCTGAAATCTCAGCAAACACTTTTTCACCCAATCTTGATGATACTTTCAGGTAATGATCAGTACACCAATCCCACTTGGCTCGCCAAATTTCGTTCTTCTAGGTTAAACCGTTCATTTGCAGTAATCGTTTTTATTTTGAGGTTTCACTCTGTTTTCTCCTATAGGGATACATGTATTTGAAACTCTAAATCAAACACGGTTTGTGCTAGCTGTTTGAAACTTGACACAATAAAGCAGTTTCAAGTTCTATCTCTATGGTTTGTTTGCTGTTGATGTAGCCCCAAGCAGAGACTGGCGAGAATCACTTTCATGGAAAGGGCCTGCCAAGCTTCCAAAAACCTACGAGTTTCCTAAAATCTCAGCAAACACTTTATCACCCAATCTTGATGATACTTTCAGGTATTGATCAGTACACCAATCCCACTTGGCTCGCCAAATTTCATTCTTCTAGGTTGAACCGTTCGTTTGCAGTAACCGGATTCATTTTGAGGTTTCACTCTGTTTTCTCCTATAGGGATACATGTATTTGGATCTCTAAATCAAACATGGTTTCTGCTAGCTCTTTGAAACTTGACACAATAAAGCAGTTTCAAGTTCTATCTCTATGGTTTGTTTGCTGTTGATGTAGCCGTAAGCAGAGACTGGCGAGAAACACTTTCATGGAAAGGGCCTGCCAAGCTTCCAAAAAACTACGAGTTGCCCTAAATCTCAGCAAACACTTTCTCACCCAATCTTGATGATACTTTCAGGTAATGATCAGTACACCAATCCCACTTGGCTCGCCAAATTTCGTTCTTCTAGGTTAAACCGTTCGTTTGCAGTAACCGGTTTCATTTTGAGGTTTCACTCTGTTTTCTCATATAGGGATACATGTATTTGGAACTCTAAATCAAACACGGTTTGTGCTAGCTCTTTGAAACTTGACACAATAAAGCAGTTTCAAGTTCTATCTCTATGGTTTGTTTGCTCTTGATGTAGCCCTAAGCAGAGACTGGTGAGAATCACTTTCATGGAAAGGGCCTGCCAAACTTCCAAAAAACTACGAGTTACCTAAAATCTCAGCAAACACTTTATCACCCAATCTTGATGATACTTTCAGGTAATGATCAGTACACCAATCCCACTTGGCTCGCCAACTTTCGTTCTTCTTGGTTGAACCGTTCGTTTGCAGTAACCGGTTTCATTTTGAGGTTTCACTCTGTTTTCCCTATAGGAATACATGTATTTGGAACTCTAAATCAAACACGGTTTGTGCTAGCTCTTTGAAACTTGACACAATAAAGCAGTTTCAAGTTCTATCTCTATGGTTTGTTTGCTCTTGATGTAGCCCTAAGCAGAGACTGGCGAGAATCACTTTCATGGAAAGGGCCTGCCAAGCTTCCAAAAAACTACGAGTTACCTAAAATCTCAGCAAACACTTTAGCACCCAATCTTGATGATAGTTTCAGGTAATGATCAGTACACCAATCCCACTTGGCTCGCCAAATTTCGTTGTCCTAGGTTAAACCGTTTGTTCGCAGTAACCGGTTTCATTTTGAGGTTTCACTCTGTTTTCTCCTATAGGGATACATGTATTTGGAACCCTAAATCAATAACGGTTTGTGTTAGCTCTTTGAAACTTGACGCAATAAAGCAGTTTCAAGTTCTATCTCTATGGTTTGTTTGCTGTTGATGTAGCCCCAAGCAGAGACTGGCGAGAATCACTTTCATGGAAAGGGCCTGCCAAGCTTCCAAAAACCTACGAGGTTCCTAAAATCTCAGCAAACACTTTTTATCACCCAATCTTGATGATACTTTCATGTAATGATCAGTACACCAATCCCCACTTGGCTTGCCAAATTTCGTTCTTCTAGGTTGAACCGTTCGTTTGCAGTAACCGGTTTCATTTTGAGGTTTCACTCTGTTTTCTCCTACAGGGATACATGTATTTGGATCTCTAAATCAAACATGGTTTCTGCTAGCTCTTTGAAACTTGACACAATAAAGCAGTTTCAAGTTCTATCTCTATGGTTTTGTTTGCTGTTGATGTAGCCCTAAGCAGAGACTGGCGAGAAACACTTTCATGGAAAGGGCCTGCCAAGCTTCCAAAAAACTACGAGTTGCCCTAAATCTCAGCAAACACTTTCTCACCCAATCTTGATGATACTTTCAGGTAATGATCAGTACACCAATCCCACTTGGCTCGCCAAATTTCGTTCTTCTAGGTTAAACCATTCGTTTGCAGTAACCGGTTTCATTTTGAGGTTGCACTCTGTTTTCTCCTATAGGGATACATGTATTTGGAACTCTAAAATCAAACACGGTTTTGTGCTAGCTCTTTGAAACTTGACACAATAAAGCAGTTTCAAGTTCTATCTCTATGGTTTGGTTTGCTCTTGATGTAGCCCTAAGCAGAGACTGGTGAGAATCACTTTCATGGAAAGGGCCTGCCAAACTTCCAAAAACTACGAGTTACCTAAAATCTCAGCAAACACTTTATCACCCAATCTTGATGTACTTTCAGGTAATGATCAGTACACCAATCCCACTTGGCTCGCCAAATTTCGTTCTTCTTGGTTGAACCGTTCGTTTGCAGTTACCGGTTTCATTTTGAGGTTTCACTCTGTTTTCCCTATAGGGATACATGTATTTGGAACTCTAAATCAAACACGGTTTGTGCTAGCTCTTTTAAACTTGACACAATAAAGCAGTTTCAAGTTCTATCTCTATGGTTTGTTTGCTGTTGATGTAGTTCTAAGCAGAGACTGGCGAGAATCACTTTCATGGAAAGGGCCTGCCAAGCTTCCAAAAAACTACGAGTTGCCTAAAATCTGAGCAAACACTTTTTCACCCAATCTTGATGATACTTTCAGGTAATGATCAGTACACCAATCCCACTTGGCTCGCCAAATTTTTGTTGTCCTAAGGTTAAACCGTTTGTTCGCAGTAACCGGTTCATTTTGAGGTTTCACTCTGTTTTCTCCTATAGGGATACATGTATTTGGAACCCTAAATCAATAACGGTTTGTGTTAGCTCTTTGAAACTTGACGCAATAAAGCAGTTTCAAGTTCTATCTCTATGGTTTGTTTGCTGTTGATGTAGCCCTAAGCAGAGACTGGCGAGAATCACTTTCATGGAAAGGGCCTGCCAAGCTTCCAAAAAACTACGAGTTGCCTGAAATCTGAGCAAACACTTTTTCACCCAATCTTGATGATACTTTCAGGTAATGATCAGTACACCAATCCCACGTGGCTCGGCAA
Organism: Ictidomys tridecemlineatus; assembly: GCF_052094955.1. Lineage (NCBI taxonomy): Eukaryota > Metazoa > Chordata > Mammalia > Rodentia > Sciuridae > Ictidomys > Ictidomys tridecemlineatus. Next base: position 29,646 of record NW_027522058.1, read on the forward strand.
ATTTCGTTCTCTAGGTTGAACCGTTCGTTTGCAGTAACCATTTTCATTTTTGAGGTTTCACTCTGTTTTCTCCTATAGGGATACATGTATTTGGAACTCTAAATCAAACACGGTTTGTGCTAGCTCTTTGAAACTTGACACAATAAAGCAGTTTCAAGTTCTATCTCTATGGTTTGTTTGCTGTTGAGGTAGCCGTAAGCAGAGACTGGCGAGAATCACTTTCATGGGAAGGGCCTGCCAAGCTTCCAAAAAACTACGAGTTGCCTGAAATCTCAGCAAACACTTTTTCACCCAATCTTGATGATACTTTCAAGTAATGATCAGTACACGAATCCCACTTGGCGAGCCAAATTTCGTTCTTCTAGGTTGAACCCTTCGTTTGCAGTAACCTGTTTCATTTTGAGGTTTCACTCTGTTTTCTCCTATAGGGATACATGTATTTGGAACTCTAAATCAAACACGGTTTGTGCTAGCTCTTTGAAACTTGACACAATAAAGCAGTTTCAAGTTCTATCTCTATGGTTTGTTTGCTGTTGATGTAGCCCTAAGCAGAGACTGGCGAGAATCACTTTCATGGAAAGGGCCTGCCAAGCTTCCAAAAAACTACGAGTTGCCTGAAATCTCAGCAAACACTTTTTCACCCAATCTTGATGATTCTTTCAGGTAATGATCAGTACACCAATCCCACTTGGCTTGCCAAATTTCGTTCTTCTAGGTTAAACGATCGTTTGCAGTAACCATTTTCATTTTGAGGTTTCACTCTGTTTTCTCCTATAGAAATACATATATTTGGAACTCTAAATCAAACACGGTTTGTGCTAGCTCTTTGAAATTTGACACAATAAAGCAGTTTCAAGTTCTATCTCTATGGTTTGTTTGCTGTTGATGTAGCCCTTGGCAGAGACTGGCGAGAATCACTTTCATGGAAAGGGCCTGCCAAGCTTCCAAAAACCTACGAGTTGCCTGAAATTTCAGAAAACACATTCTCACCCAATCTTGATGATACTTTCATGTAATGATCAGTACACCAATCCCACTTGGCTCGCCAAATTTTGTTTTTCTAGGTTGAACAGTTCGTTTGCAGTAACCGGTATCATTTTGAGGTTTCACTCTGTTTTCTCCTATAGGGATACATGTATTTGGAACTCTAAATCAAACATGGTTTGTGCTAGCTCTTTGAAACTTGACACAATAAAGCAGTTTCAAGTTCTATCTCTATGGTTTGTTTGCTGTTGATGTAGCCCTAAGCAGAGACTGGCGAGAATCCCTTTCATTGAAAGGGCCTGCCAAGCTTCCAAAAATCTACGAGTTGCCTGAAATCTCAGCAAACACTTTTTCACCCAATCTTGATGATACTTTCAGGTAATGATCAGTACACCAATTCCACTTGGCTTGCCAAATTTCGTTCTTCTAGGTTGAACTGTTCGTTTTCAGTAACCGGTTTCATTTTGAGGTTTCACTCTGTTTTCTCCTATAGGGATACATGTATTTGGAACTCTAAATCAAACAGGTTTTGTGCTAGCTCTTTGAACCTTGACACAATAAAGCAGTTTCAAGTTCTATCTCTATGGTTTTTTTGCTCTTGATGTAGCCCTAAGCAGAGACTGGCGAGAATCATTTTCATGGAAAGGGCCTGCCAAGCTTCCAAAAAACTACGAGTTGCCTGAAATCTCAGCAAACACTTTTTCACCCAATCTTGATGATACTTTCAGGTAATGGTCAGTACACCAATCCTACTTGGCTCGACAAATTTCGTTCTTCTAGGTTAAACCGTTCATTTGCAGTAACCGGTTTCATTTTGAGGTTTCACTCTGTTTTCTCCTATAGGGATACATGTATTTGGAACTCTAAATCAAACACGATTTGTGCTACCTCTTTGAAACTTGACACAATAAAGCAGTTTCAAGTTCTATCTCTATGGTTTGTTTGCTGTTGATGTAGCCCTAAGCAGAGACTGGCGAGAATCACTTTCATGGAAAGGGCCTGCCAAGCTTCCAAAAAACTACGAGTTGCCTGAAATCTCAGCACACACTTTTTCACCCAATCTTGATGATACTTTCAGGTAATGATCAGTACACCAATCCCACTTGGCTCGCCAAATTTCGTTCTTCTAGGTTAAACCGATCGTTTGCAGTAACCATTTTCATTTTGAGGTTTCACTCTGTTTTCTCCTATAGAAATACATATATTTGGAACTCTAAATCAAACACGGTTTGTGCTAGCTCTTTGAAACATGACACAATAAAGCAGTTTCAAGTTCTATCTCTATGGTTTGTTTGCTGTTGATGTAGCCCTTGGCAGAGACTGGCGAGAATCACTTTCATGGAAAGGGCCTGCCAAGCTTCCAAAAACCTACGAGTTGCCTGAAATTTCAGAAAACACATTCTCACCCAATCTTGATGATACTTTCATGTAATGATCAGTACACCAATCCCACTTGGCTCGTCAAATTTCGTTTTTCTAGGTTGAACAGTTCGTTTGCAGTAACCGGTATCATTTTGAGGTTTCACTCTGTTTTCTCCTATAGGGATACATGTATTTGGAACTCTAAATCAAACACGGTTTGTGCTAGCTCTTTGAAACTTGACACAATAAAGCAGTTTCAAGTTCTATCTCTATGGTTTGTTTGCTGTTGATGTAGCCCTAAGCAGAGACTGGCGAGAATCCCTTTCATTGAAAGGGCCTGCCAAGCTTCCAAAAATCTACGAGTTGCCTGAAATCTCAGCAAACACTTTTTCACCCAATCTTGATGATACTTTCAGGTAATGATCAGTACACCAATTCCACTTGGCTTGCCAAATTTCGTTCTTCTAGGTTGAACTGTTCGTTTGCAGTAACCGGTTTCATTTTGAGGTTTCACTCTGTTTTCTCCTATAGGGATACATGTATATGGAACTCTAAATCAAACATGGTTTGTGCTAGCTCTTTGAAACTTGACACAATAAAGCAGTTTTAAGTTCTATCTCTATGGTTTGTTTGCTGTTGATGTAGCCCTAAGCAGAGACTGGCGAGATTCACTTTCATGGAAAGGGCCTGCCAAGCTTCCAAAAAACTACAAGTTCCCTGAAATCTCAGCAAACACTTTTTCACCCAATCTTGATGATACTTTCAGGAACTGATCAGTACACCAATCCCACTTGGCTCGCCAAATTTCGTTCTTCTAGGTTAAACCGTTCGTTGGCAGTAACCGGTTTCATTTTGAGGTTTCACTCTGTTTTCTCCTATAGGGATACATGTATTTGGAACTCTGAATCAAACACGGTTTGTGCTAGCTCTTTGAAACTTGACACAATAAAGCAGTTTCAAGTTCTATCTCTATGGTTTGTTTGCTGTTGATGTAGCCCTAAGCAGAGACTGGCGAGAATCACTTTCATGGAAAGGGCGTGCCAAGCTTCCAAAAAACTACGAGTTGCCTGAAATCCCAGCAAACACTTTTTCACCAAATCTTGACGATACTTTCAGGTAATGATCAGTACACCAATCCCACTTGGCTCGACAAATTTCGTTCTTCTAGGTTAAACCGTTCGTTTGAGGTAAAAGTTTTCATTTTGAGGTTTCACTCTTTTTTCTCCTATAGGGATACATGTATTTGGAACTCTAAATCAAACAGGGTTTGTGCTAGCTCTTTGAACCTTGACACAATAAAGCAGTTTCAAGTTCTATCTCTATGGTTTTTTTGCTCTTGATGTAGCCCTAAGCAGAGACTGGCGAGAATCATTTTCATGGAAAGGGCCTGCCAAGCTTCCAAAAAACTACGAGTTGCCTGAAATCTCAGCAAACACTTTTTCACCCAATCTTGATGATACTTTCAGGTAATGGTCAGTACACCAATCCCACTTGGCTCGACAAATTTCGTTCTTCTAGGTTAAACCGTTCATTTGCAGTAACCGGTTTCATTTTGAGGTTTCACTCTGTTTTCTCCTATAGGGATACATGTATTTGGAACTCTAAATCAAACACGATTTGTGCTACCTCTTTGAAACTTGACACAATAAAGCAGTTTCAAGTTCTATCTCTATGGTTTGTTTGCTGTTGATGTAGCTTTAAGCAGAGACTGGCGAGAATCACTTTCATGGAAAGGGCCTGCCAAGCGTCCAAAAAACTATGAGTTGCCTGAAATCTCAGCAAACTCTTTTTCACCCAATCTTGATGATACTTTCAGGTAATGATCAGTACACGAATCACACTTGGCGAGCCAAATTTCATTCTTCTAGGTTGAACCCTTCGTTTGCAGTAACCGGTTTCATTTTGAGGTTTCACTCTGTTTTCTCCTATAGGGATACATGTATTTGGAACTCTAAATCAAACACGGTTTGTGCTAGCTCTTTGAAACTTGACACAATAAAGCAGTTTCAAGTTCTGTATGTATAGTTTGTTTGCTGTTGATGTAGCCTTAAGCAGAGACTTGCGAGAATCACTTTCATGGAAAGGGCCTGCCAAGCTTCCAAAAAACTAGGAGTTGCCTGAAATCTCAGCAAACACTTTTTCACCCAATCTTGATGATACTTTCAGGTAATGATCAGTACACCAATCCCACTTGGCTCGCCAAATTTCGTTCTTCTAGGTTAAACCGTTGGTTTGCAGTAACCGGTTTCATTTTGAGGTTTCACTCTGTTTTCTCCTATAGGGATACATGTATTTGGAACTCTAAATCAAACACGGTTTGTGCTAGCTCTTTGAAACTTGACACAATAAAGCAGTTTCAAGTTCTATCTCTATGGTTTGTTTGCTGTTGATGTAGCCCTAAGCAGAGACTGGCGAGAATCACTTTCATGGAAAGGGCCTGCCAAGCTTCCAAAAAACTACGAGTTGCCTGAAATCTCAGCAAACACTTTTTCACCCAATCTTGATGATACTTTCAGGTAATGATCAGTACACCAATCCCACTTGGCTCGCCAAATTTTGTTCTTCTAGGTTAAACCGTTCGTTGGCAGTAACCGGTTTCATTTTGAGGTTTCACTCTGTTTTCTCCTATAGGGATACATGTATTTGGAACTCTAAATCAAACACGGTTTGTGCTAGCTCTTTGAAACTTGACACAATAAAGCAGTTTCAAGTTCTATCTCTATGGTTTGTTTGCTGTTGATGTAGCCCTAAGCAGAGACTGGCGAGAATCACTTTCATGGAAAGGGCCTGCCAAGCTTCCAAAAAACTACGAGTTGCCTGAAATCTCAGCAAACACTTTCTCACCCAATCTTGATGATACTTTCAGGTAATGATCAGTACACCAATCCCACTTGGCTCGCCAAATTTCGTTCTTCTTGGTTAAACCGTTCGTTTGCAGTAACCGGTTTCATTTTGAGGTTTCACTCTGTTTTCTCCTATAGGGATACATGTATTTGGAACTCTAAATCAAACACGGTTTCTTCTAGCTCTTTTAAACTTGACACAATAAAGCAGTTTCAAGTTCTATCACTATGGTTTGTTTGCTGTTGATGTAGTTCTAAGCAGAGACTGGCGAGAATCACTTTCATGGAAAGGGCCTGCCAAGCTTCCAAAAAACTACGAGTTGCCTAAAATCTCAGCAAACACTTTTTCACCCAATCTTGATGATACTTTCAGGTAATGATCAGTACACCAATCCCACTTGGCTCGCCAAATTTCGTTCTTCTAGGTTAAACCGTTCGTTGGCAGTAACCGGTTTCATTTTGAGGTTTCACTCTGTTTTCTCCTATAGGGATACATGTATTTGGAACTCTAAATCAAACACGGTTTGTGCTAGCTCTTTGAAACTTGACACAATAAAGCAGTTTCAAGTTCTATCTCTATGGTTTGTTTGCTGTTGATGTAGCCCTAAGCAGAGACTGGCGAGAATCACTTTCATGGAAAGGGCCTGCCAAGCTTCCAAAAAACTACGAGTTGCCTAAAATCTCAGCAAACACTTTTTCACCCAATCTTGATGATACTTTCAGGTAATGATCAGTACACCAATCCCACTTGGCTCGCCAAATTTCGTTCTTCTAGGTTGAACCGTTCGTTTGCAGTAACCGGTTTCATTTTGAGGTTTCACTCTGTTTTCTCCTATAGGGATACATGTATTTGGAA
>NW_027522059.1:0-35624 GCF_052094955.1 Ictidomys tridecemlineatus
ACCGTTTTCATTTTGAGGTTTCACTTCTGTTTTCTCCTTAGTAGGATACATGTATTTAGAACTCTAAATGAAACACGGTTTGTGCTAGCTCTTTGAAACTTGACACAATAAAGCAGTTTCAAGTTCTATCTTTATGATTTGTTTGGTGTTGATATAGCCCTAAGCAGAGACTGGCGAGAATCACTTTCATGGAAAGGGCCTGCCAAGCTTCCAAAAAACTACGAGTTTCCTGAAATCTCAGCAAACACTTTTTAACCCAATCTTGATGATACTTTCAGGTAATGATCAGTACACCAATCCCACTTGGCTCGCCAAATTTCGTTTTTCTAGGTTAAACCGTTCGTTTGCAGTAACCGTTTTCATTTTTAGGTTTCACTCTGTTTTTTCCTGTAGGGATACATGTATTTGGAACTCTAAATCAAACACGGTTTGTGCTAGCTCTTTGAAACTTGACACAATAAAAGCAGTTTCAACTTCTATCTCTATGATTCTTTGCTGTTGATGTACCCCTAAGCAGAGACTGGCGAGAATCACTTTCACTGGAAAGGGCCTGCCAAGCTTCCAAAAAACTACGAGTTTCCTGAAATCTCAGCAAACATTTTTTCACCCAATCTTGATGATTCTTTCAGGTAATGATCAGTACACCAATCCCACTTGGCTCGCCAAATTTCGTTCTTCTAGGTTAAACCGTTCGTTTGCAGTAACCGTTTTCATTTTGAGGTTTCACTCTGTTTTCTTCTATAGGGATACATGTATTTGGAACTCTAAATCAAACACGGTTTGTGCTAGCTCTTTGAAACTTGACACAATAAAAGCAGTTTCAAGTTCTATCTCTATGGTTTGTTTGCTGTTGATGTAGCCCTAAGCAGAGACTGGTGAGAATCACTTTCATGATAAAGGGCCTGCCAACCTTCCAAAAAACTATGTGTTGCCTGAAATCTCAGCAAACACTTTTTCACCCAATCTTTATGATACTTTCAGGTAATGATCAGTACACCAATCCCACTTGGTTCCCCAAATTTCGTTCTTCTAGGTTAAACCTTTCTTTTGCAGTAACCGTTTTCATTTTAGTTTTCACTTTGTTTTCTCCTATAAGGATACATGTATTTGGAACTCTAAATGAAACATGGTTTGTGCTAGCTCTTTGAAACTTGACACAATAAAGCAGTTTCAAGTTCTATCTGTATGGTTTGTTTGCTGTTGATGTAGCCTATGCAGAGACTGGCGAGAATCACTTTCATGGAAAGGGCCTGCCAAGCTTCCAAAAAACTACGAGTGCCTGAAATCTCAGCAAACACTTTTTCACCCAATCTTGATGATACTTTCAGGTAATGATCAGTACACCAATCCCACTTGGCTCGCCAAATTTTGTTCTTCTAGGTTAACCGTTCGTTGGCAGTAACCGGTTTCATTTTGAGTTTTCACTCTGTTTTCTCCTATAGGGATACATGTATTTGGGAAACTCTAAATCAAACACGGTTTGTGCTAGCTCTTTGAAACTTGACACATTAAAGCAGTTTCAAGTTCTATGTCTATGGTTTTGTTTGCTGTTGATGTAGCCCCTAAGCAGAGACTGGCGAGAATCACTTTCATGGAAAGGGCCTGCCAAGCTTCCAAAAATCTACGAGTTGCCTGAAATCTCAGCAAACACTTTTTCACCCAATCTTGATGATACTTTCAGGTAATGATCAGTAAAACAATCCCACTTGGCTCGCCAAATTTTGTTCTTCTAGGTTAACCGTATCGTTTGCAGTAACCGTTTTTATTTTGATGTTTCACTCTGTTTTCTCCTGTAGGGATACATGTATTTGGAACTCTAAATCAATCACGGTTTGTGCTAGCTCTTTGAAACATTGACACAATAAAGCAGTTTCATGTTGTATCTCTATGGTTTGTTTGCTGTTGATGTAGCCCTTAGCAGAGACTGGCGAGAATCACTTTCATGGAAAGGGTCTTCCAGCTTCCAAAGAACTACGAGTTGCCTGAAATCTCACCTAACACTTTTTCACCCAATCTTGATGATATTTTCACGTAATGATCAGTACACCAATCCAACTTGGCTCGCCAAATTTCGTTCTTTTAGGTTAAACCGTTCATTTGCAGTAAACGGTTTCATTTTGAGGTTTCACTCTGTTTTCTCCTATAGGATACATGTATTTGGAACTCTAAATCAAACACGGTTTGTGCTAGCTCTTTGAAACTTGACACAATAAAGCAGTTTCAAGTTCTATCTGTATGGTTTGTTTGCTGTTGATGTAGCCCTAAGCAGAGACTGGCGAGAATCATTTTCATGGAAAGGGCCTGCCAAGCTTCCAAAAAACTACGAGTTTCCTGAAATCTCAGCAAACACTTTTTCACCCAATCTTGATGATACTTTCAGGTAATGATCAGTACACCAATCCCACTTGGGCTCGCCAAATTTCGTTCTTCTAGGTTACACAGTTCATTGGCAGTAACCGTTTTTTTTTTTAAGGTTTCACTCTGTTTACTCCTATAGGGATACATGTATTCGGAACTCTAAATCAAACATGGTTTGTGCTAGCTCTTTGAAACTTGACCCAATAAAGCAGTTTCAAGTTCTATCTCTATGGTTTGTTTGCTGTTGATGTAGCCCTAAGCAGAGACTGGCGAGAATCACTTTTCATGGAAAGGGTCTGCCAAGCTTCCAAAAACTACGAGTTGCCTGAAATCTCAGCAAACACTTTTTCACCCAATCTTGATGATACTTTCAAGTAATGATCAGTACACTAATCCCACTTGGCTCGCCAAATTTTGTTCTTCTAGGTTAAACCATTCGTTCGCAGTAACCGGTTTCATTTTGAGGTTTCACTCTGTTTTCTCCTATAGGAATACATGTATTTGGAACTCTAAATCAAACACGGTTTGTGCTAGCTCTTTGAACTTGACACAATAAAGCAGTTTCAAGTTGTATCTCTATAGGTTTGTTTGCTGTTGATGTAGCCCTATGCAGAGACTGGCGAGAATCACTTTCATGGAAAGGGCCTGCCAAGCTTCCAAAAAACTACGAGTTGCCTGAAATCTCTAGCAAACACTTTTTCACCCCAATATTGATGATACTTTCAGGTAATGATCAGTACACCAATCCGACTTGGCTCGCCAAATTTCGTTCTTCTAGGTTAAACCGTTCGTTTGCAGTAACCGTTTTCATTTTGAGGTTTCACTCTGTTTTCTCTTATAGGGATACATGTATTTGGAACTCTAAATCAAACACGGTTTGTGCTAGCTCTTTGAAACTTGACACAATAAAGCAGTTTCAAGTTCTATCTCTATGGTTTGTTTGCTGTTGATGTAGCCCTAAGCAGAGACTGGCGAGAATCACTTTCATGGAAAGGGCCTGCCAAGCTTCCGAAATACTACGAGTTGCCTGAAATCTCAGCAAACAGTTTTTCACCCAATCTTGATGATTCTTTCAGGTAGATGATCAGTACACCAATCCCACTCTGCTCGCCAAATTTCGTTCTTATACGTTAACCGTTCTTTGCAGTAACCAGTTCCATTTTGAGGTTTCACTCTGTTTTCTCCTATAGGGATACATGTATTTGGAACTCTAAATAAACACGGTTTGTGCTAGCTCTTTGAAACTTGACCCAATAAAGCAGTTTCAAGTTCTATCTCTAGGTTTGTTTGCTGTTGATGTAGCCCTAAGCAGAGACTGGCGAGAATCACTTTCATGAAAAGGGCCTGCCAACCTTCCAAAAACTATGTGTTGCCTGAAATCTCAGCAAACACTTTTTCACCCAATCTTTATGATACTTTCAGGTAATGATCAGTACACCAATCCCACTTGGTTCCCCAAATTTCGTTCTTCTAGGTTAAACCTTTCTTTTGCAGTAACCGTTTTCATTTTTAGTTTTCACTTTGTTTTCTCCTATAAGGATACATGTATTTGGAACTCTTAATGAAACATGGTTTGTGCTAGCTCTTTGAAACTTGACCAATAAAGCAGTTTCAAGTTCTATCTGTATGGTTTGTTTGCTGTTGACTGTAGCCCTAAGCAGAGACTGGCGAGAATCATTTTCATGGAAAGGGCCTGCCAAGCTTCCAAAAAACTACGAGTTTCCTGAAATCTCAGCAAACACTTTTTCACCCAATCTTGATGATACTTTCAGGTAATGATCAGTACACCAATCCCACTTGGCTCCCAAATTTCGTTCTTCTAGGTTACACAGTTCCTTGGCGTAACCGTTTTTTTTTTTTAAGGTTTCACTCTGTTTACTCCTATAGGGATTACATGTATTCGGAACTCTAAATCAAACATGGTTTGTGCTAGCTCTTTGAAACTTGACCCAATAAAGCAGTTTCAAGTTCTCTCTCTATGGTTTGTTTGCTGTTGATGTAGCCCTAAGCAGAGACTGGCGAGAATCACTTTCATGGAAAGGGTCTGCCAAGCTTCCAAAAAACTACGAGTTGCCTGAAATCTCAGCAAACACTTTTTCACCCAATCTTGATGATACTTTCAGGTAATGATCAGTACATCCAATCCCACTTGGCTCGCCAAATTTTGTTCTTCTAGGTTAAACCATTCGTTCGCAGTAACCGGTTTCATTTTGAGGTTTCACTCTGTTTTCTCCTATAGGAATACATGTATTTGGAACTCTAAATCAAACACGGTTTGTGCTAGCTCTTTGAAACTTGACATCAATAAAGCAGTTTCAAGTTGTATCTCTATGGTTTGTTTGCTGTTGATGTAGCCCTATGCAGAGACTGGCGAGAATCACTTTCATGGAAAGGGCCTGCCAAGCTTCCAAAAAACTACGAGTTGCCTGAAATCTCAGCAAACACTTTTTCACCCAATATTGATTGATACTTTCAGGTAATGATCAGTACACCAATCCCACTCTGCTCGCCAAATTTCGTTCTTATACGTTTAACCGTTCCTTTGCAGTAACCAGTTCCATTTTGAGGTTTCACTCTGTTTTCTCCTATAGGGATACATGTATTTGGAACTCTAAATCAAACACGGTTTGTGCTAGCTCTTTGAAACTTGACACAATAAAGCAGTTTCAAGTTCTATCTCAATGGTTTGTTTGCTGTTGATGTAGCCCTAAGCAGAGACTGGCGAGAATCACTTTCATGGAAAGGGCCTGCCAAGCTTCCAAAATACTACGAAGTTGCCTGAAATCTCAGCAAACACTTTTTCACCAATCTTGATGATTCTTCTGGTAATGATCAGTACACCAATCCCACTTGGTTCGCCAAATTTCGTTCTTCTAGGTTAAACCGTTCTATGCAGTAACCGTTTTCATTTTGAGGTTTCACCTGTTTTCTCCTAAGGGATACATGTATTTAGAACTCTAAATGAAACACGGTTTGTGCTAGCTCTTTGAAACTTGACACAATAAAGCAGTTTCAAGTTCTATCTTTATGATTTGTTTGGTGTTGATATAGCCCTAAGCAGAGACTGGCGAGAATCACTTTCATGGAAAGGGCCTGCCAAGCTTCCAAAAAACTATGAGTTTCCTGAAATCTCAGCAAACACTTTTAACCCAATCTTGATGATACTTTCAGGTAATGATCAGTACACCAATCCCACTTGGCTCGCCAAATTTCGTTTTTCTAGGTTAAACCGTTCGTTTGCAGTAACCGTTTTCATTTTTAGGTTTCACTCTGTTTTTTCCTGTAGGGATACAATGTATTTGGAACTCTAAATCAAACGCGGTTTGTGCTAGCTCTTTGAAACTTTGACACAATAAAGCAGTTTCAAGTTCTATCTCTATGGTTTCTTTGCTGTTGATGAACACCTAAGCAGAGACTGGCGAGAATCACTTTCATGGAAAGGGCCTGCCAAGCTTCCAAGAAACTACGAGTTGCCTGAAATCTCAGCAAACACTTTTTAAACCAATCTTGATGATACTTTCAGGTAATGATCAGTACACCAATCCCACTTGGTTAGCCAAATTTCGTTCTTCTAGGTTAAACCGTTCGTATGCAGTAACCGTTTTCATTTTGAGGTTTCACTCTGTTTTCTCCTATTGGGATACATGTATTTAGAACTCTAAATGAAACACGGTTTGTGCTAGCTCTTTGAAACTTGACACAATAAAGCAGTTTCAAGTTCTATCTTTATGATTTGTTTGGTTGGTATAGCCCTAAGCAGAGACTGGCGAGAATCAATTCATGGAAAGGGCCTGCCAAGCTTCCAAAAAACTACGAGTTTCCTGAAATCTCAGCAAACACTTTTTAACCCAATCTTGATGATACTTTCAGGTAATGATCAGTACACCAATCCCACTTGGCTCGCCAAATTTCGTTTTTCTAGGTTAAACCGTTCGTTTGCAGTAACCGTTTTCATTTTTAGGTTTCACCCTGTTTTTTCCTGTAGGGATACATGTATTTGGAACTCTAAATCAAACACGGTTTGTGCTAGCTCTTTGAAACTTGACACAATAAAGCAGTTTCAAGTTCTATCTCTATGGTTTCTTTGCTGTTGATGTACCCCTAAGCAGAGACTGGCGAGAATCACTTTCATGGAAAGGGCCTGCCAAGCTTCCAAAAAACTACGAGTTTCCTGAAATCTCAGCAAACATTTTTTCACCCAATCTTGATGATTCTTTCAGGTAATGATCAGTACACCAATCCCACTTGGCTCGCCAAATTTCGTTCTTCTAGGTTAAACCGTTCGTTTGCAGTAACCGTTTTCATTTTGAGGTTTCACTCTGTTTTCTCCTATAGGGATACATGTATTTGGAACTCTAAATCAAACACGGTTTGTGCTAGCTCTTTGAAACTTGACACAATAAAGCAGTTTCAAGTTCTATCTCTATGGTTTGTTTGCTGTTGATGTAGCCCTAAGCAGAGACTGGCGAGAATCACTTTCATGAAAAGGGCCTGCCAACATTCCAAAAAACTATGTGTTGCCTGAAATCTCAGCAAACACTTTTTCACCCAATCTTTATGATACTTTCAGGTAATGATCAGTACACCAATCCCACTTGGTTCCCCAAATTTCGTTCTTCTAGGTTAAACCTTTCTTTTGCAGTAACCGTTTTCATTTTTAGTTTTCACTTTGTTTTCTCCTATAAGGATACATGTATTTGGAACTCTAAATGAAACATGGTTTGTGCTAGCTCTTTGAAACTTGACACAATAAAGCAGTTTCAAGTTCTATCTGTATGGTTTGTTTGCTGTTGATGTAGCCCTATGCAGAGACTGGCGAGAATCACTTTCATGGAAAGGGCCTGCCAAGCTTCCAAAAAACTACGAGTTGCCTGAAATCTCAGCAAACACTTTGTCACCCAATCTTGATGATACTTTCAGGTAATGATCAGTACACCAATCCCACTTGGCTCGCCAAATTTTGTTCTTCTAGGTTAAACCGTTCGTTGGCAGTAACCGGTTTCATTTTGAGTTTTCACTCTGTTTTCTCCTATAGGGATACATGTATTTGGAACTCTAAATCCAACACGGTTTGTGCTAGCTCTTTGAAACTTGACACAATAAAGCAGTTTCAAATTCTATCGCTATGGTTTGTTTGCTGTTGATGTAGCCCTAAGCAGAGACTGGCGAGAATCACTTACATGGAAAGGGCCTGCCAAGCTTCCAAAAATCTACGAGTTGCCTGAAATCTCAGCAAACACTTTTTCACCCAATCTTGATGATACTTTCAGGTAATGATCAGTAAAACAATCCCACTTGGCTCGCCAAATTTTGTTCTTCTAGGTTAAACCGTTCGTTTGCAGTAACCGTTTTCATTTTGAGGTTTCACTCTGTTTTCTCCTGTAGGGATACATGTATTTGGAACTCTAAATCAATCACGGTTTGTGCTAGCTCTTTGAAACTTGACACAATAAAGCAGTTTCATGTTGTATCTCTATGGTTTGTTTGCTGTTGATGTAGCCCTTAGCAGAGACTGGCGAGAATCACTTTCATGGAAAGGGTCTTCCAAGCTTCCAAAGAACTACGAGTTGCCTGAAATCTCACCAAACACTTTTTCACCCAATCTTGATGATATTTTCACGTAATGATCAGTACACCAATCCAACTTGGCTCGCCAAATTTCGTTCTTTTAGGTTAAACCGTTCATTTGCAGTAAACGGTTTCATTTTGAGGTTTCACTCTGTTTTCTCCTATAGGGATACATGTATTTGGAACTCTAAATCAAACACGGTTTGTGCTAGCTCTTTGAAACTTGACACAATAAAGCAGTTTCAAGTTCTATCTGTATGGTTTGTTTGCTGTTGATGTAGCCCTAAGCAGAGACTGGCGAGAATCATTTTCATGGAAAGGGCCTGCCAAGCTTCCAAAAAACTACGAGTTTCCTGAAATCTCAGCAAACACTTTTTCACCCAATCTTGATGATACTTTCAGGTAATGATCAGTACACCAATCCCACTTGGCTCGCCAAATTTCGTTCTTCTAGGTTACACAGTTCCTTGGCAGTAACCGGTTTTTTTTTTTAAGGTTTCACTCTGTTTACTCCTATAGGGATACATGTATTCGGAACTCTAAATCAAACATGGTTTGTGCTAGCTCTTTGAAACTTGACCCAATAAAGCAGTTTCAAGTTCTATCTCTATGGTTTGTTTGCTGTTGATGTAGCCCTAAGCAGAGACTGGCGAGAATCACTTACATAAAAAGGGCCTGCAAATCTTCCAAAATACTACGAGTTGCCTGAAATCTCAGCAAACACTTTCTCACCCAATCTTGATGATACTTTCAGGTAATGATCAGTACACCAATCCCACTTGGCTCGCCAAAATTCCTTCTTCTAGGTTAAACCGTTCGTTTGCATTAACTTATTCATTTTGAGGTTTCACTCTGTTATCTCCTATAGAGATACATGTATTTGGAACTCTAAATAAAACACGGTTTGTGCTAGCTCTTTGAAACGTGACCCAATAAAGCAGTTTCAAGTTCTATCTCTATGGTTTGTTTGCTGTTGATGTAGCCCTAAGCAGAGACTGGCGAGAATCACTTTCATAAAAAGGGCCTCCCAAGCTCCAAACAACTACGAGTTGCCTGAAATCTCAGCAAACACTTCTTCACCCAATCTTGATGATACTTTCAGGTAATGATCAGTACACCAATCCCACTTGGCTCGCCAAATTTCGTTCTTCTAGGTTAAACCGTTCGATTGCAGTAACCGGTTTCATTTTCAGGTTTCACTCTGTTTTCTCCTATAGGGATACATGTATTTGGAACTCTAAATCAAACACGGTTTGTGCTAGCTCTTTGAAACTTGACACAAAAAAGCAGTTTCAAGTTCTAACTCTATGGTTTGTTTGCTGTTGATGCAGCCCTAAGCAGAGACTGGCGAGAATCACTTTCATGGAAAGGGCCTGCCTAGCTTCCAAAAAACTACGAGTTGCCTGAAATCTCAGCAAACACTTTTTCACCCAATCTTGATGATACTTTCAGGTAATGATCAGTACACCAATCCCACTTGGCTGGCCAAATTTCGTTCTTCTAGGTTAAACCGTTCGTTTGCAGTAAACGGTTTCATTTTGAGGTTTCACTCTGTTTTCTCCTATACGGATACATGTATTTGGAACTCTAAATCAAACACGGTTTGTGCTAGCTTTTTGAAACTTGACACAATAAAGTAGTTTCAAGTTCTATCTTTATGATTTGTTTGCTGTTGATGTAGCCCTAAGCAGAGACGGGCGAGAATCACTTTCATGGAAAGGGCCTGCCAAGCTTCCAAAAAACTACGAGTTTCCTGTAATCTCAGCAAACACTTTTTCACAAAATCTTGATGATACCTTCAGGTAACGATCAGTACACCAATCCCACTTGGTTCGCCAAATTTCGTTCTTCTAGGTTAAACCGTTCGTTTGCAGTAACCGGTTTCATTTTGAGGATTCACTCTGTTTTCTCCTATAGGGATACATGAATTTGGAACTCTAAATCAAACACGGTTTGTGCTAGCTCTTTGAAACTTGACACAATAAAGCAGTTTCAAGTTCTATCTCTATGGTTTGTTTGCTGTTGATGTAGCCCTAAGCATAAACTGGCGAGAATCATTTTCATGGAAAGGGCCTGCCAAGCTTCCAAAAAACTACGAGTTTCCTGAAATCTCAGCAAACATTTTTTTACCCAATGTTGATGATACTTTCAGGTAATGATAGGTACACCAATCCCACTTGACTAGCCTAATTTCATTCTTCTAGGTTAAACCGTTCATTTGCAGTAACCGGTTTCATTTTTAGGTTTCACTCTATTTTCTCCTATAGGGATACATATATTTGGAACTCTAAATCAAACACGGTTTGTGCTAGCTCTTTGAAACTTGACACAATAAAGCAGTTTCAAGTTCTATCTCTATGGTTTCTTTGCTGTTGATGTAGCCCTAAGCAGAGACTGGCGAGAATTACTTTCATGGAAAGGGCCTGCCTAGCTTCCAAAAAACTACGAGTTGCCTGAAATCTCAGCAAACACTTTTTCACCCAATCTTGATGATACTTTCAGGTAATGATCAGTACACCAATCCCACTTGGCTCGCCAAAGTTCGTTCTTCTATGTTAAACCGTTCATTTGCAGTAAACGGTTTCATTTTGAGGTTTCACTCTCTTTTCTCCTATAGGGATACATGTATTTGGAACTCTAAATAAACACGGTTTGTGCTAGCTCTTTGAAACTTGACACAATAAAGCAGTTTCAAGTTCTATCTCTATGGTTTGTTTGCTGTTGATGTAGCCCTAAGCAGAGACTGGCGAGAATCACTTTCATGGAGAGGGCCTGCCAAGCTTCCAAAAAACTACGAGTTGCCTGAAATCTAAGCAAACACTTTTTTACCCAATCTTGATGATACTTTCAGGTAATGATCAGTACACCAATCCCACTTGGCTCGCCAAAGTTCATTCTTCTTGGTTAAACCGTTCATTTGCAGTAAACGGTTTCATTTTGAGGTTTCACTCTCTTTTCTCCTATAGGGATACATGTATTTGGAACTCTAAATCAAACACGGCTTGTGCTAGCTCTTTGAAACTTGACACAATAAAGCAGTTTCAAGTTCTATCTCTATGGTTTGTTTGCTGTTGATGTAGCGCTAAGCAGAGACTGGCGAGAATCACTTTCATGGAAAGGGCCTGCCAAGCTTCCAAAAAACTACGAGTTGCCTGAAATCTAAGCAAACACTTTTTCACCCAATCTTGATGATACTTTCAGGTAATGATCAGTACACCAATCCCACTTGGCTCGCCAAGTTTCGTTATTCTAGTTTAAACCGTTCCTTTGCCGTAAACGGTTTCATTTTGAGGTTTCACTCTGTTTTCTCCTATAGGGATACATGTATTTGGAACTCTAAATCAAACACGGTTTGTGCTAGCTCTTTGAAACTTGACACAATAAAGCAGTTTCAAGTTCTATCTCTATGGTTTGTTTGCTGTTGATGTAGCCCTAAGCATAAACTGGCGAGAATCACTTTCATGGAAAGGGCCTGCCAAGCTTCCAAAAAACTACGAGTTGCCTGAAATCTCAGCAAACACTTTTTTACCCAATGTTGATGATACTTTCAGGTAATGATCAGTACACCAATCCCACTTGGCTGGCCAAATTTCGTTCTTCTATGTTAAACCGTTCATTTGCAGTAACCGGTTTCATTTTTAGGTTTCACTCTGTTTTCTCCTATAGGGATACATATATTTGGAACTCTAAATCAAACACGGTTTGTGCTAGCTCTTTGAAACTTGACACAATAAAGCAGTTTCAAGTTCTATCTCTATGGTTTCTTTGCTGTTGATGTAGCCCTAAGCAGAGACTGGCGAGAATTACTTTCATGGAAAGGGCCTGCCAAGCTTCCAAAAAACTACGAGTTTCCTGAAATCTCAGCAAACAATTTTTCACCCAATCTTGATGATACTTTCAGGTAATGATCAGTACACCAATCCCACTTGGTTCGCCAAATTTTGTTCTTCTAGGTTAAACCGTTCGTTTGCAGTAACCTGTTTCATTTTGAGGTTTCACTCTGTTTTCTCCTATAGGGATACATGTATTTGGAACTCTAAATCAAACACGGTTTGTGCTAGCTCTTTGAAACTTGACACAAAAAAGCAGTTTCAAGTTCTATCTCTATGGTTTGTTTGCTGTTGATGCAGCCCTAAGCAGAGACTGGCGAGAATCACTTTCATGGAAAGGGACTGCCTAGCTTCCAAAAAACTACGAGTTGCCTGAATTCTCAGCAAACACTTTTTCACCCAATCTTGATGATACTTTCAGGTAATGATCAGTACACCAATCCCACTTGGCTCGCCAAATTTCGTTCTTCTAGGTTAAACCGTTCGTTTGCAGTAAACGGTTTCATTTTGAGGTTTCACTCTGTTTTCTCCTATACGGATACATGTATTTGGAACTCTAAATCAAACACGGTTTGTGCTAGCTCTTTGAAACTTGACCCAATAAAGTAGTTCCAAGTTCTATCTTTATGATTTGTTTGCTGTTGATGTAGCCCTAAGCAGAGACGGGCGAGAATCACTTTCATGGAAAGGGCCTGCCAAGCTTCCAAAAAACTACGAGTTTCCTGTAATCTCAGCAAACACTTTTTCACAAAATCTTGATGATACCTTCAGGTAACGATCAGTACACCAATCCCACTTGGTTCGCCAAATTTCGTTCTTCTAGGTTAAACCGTTCGTTTGCAGTAACCGGTTTCATTTTGAGGTTTCACTCTGTTTTCTCCTATAGGGATACATGAATTTGGAACTCTAAATCAAACACGGTTTGTGCTAGCTCTTTGAAACTTGACACAATAAAGCAGTTTCAAGTTCTATCTTTATGATTTGTTTGCTGTTGATGTAGCCCTAAGCAGAGACGGGCGAGAATCATTTTCATGGAAAGGGCCTGCCAAGCTTCCAAAAAACTACGAGTTGCCTGAAATCTCAGCAAACACTTTTTTACCCAATGTTGATGATACTTTCATGTAATGATCAGTACACCAATCCCACTTGACTAGCCTAATTTCGTTCTTCTAGGTTAAACCGTTCATTTGCAGTAACCGGTTTCATTTTTAGGTTTCACTCTGTTTTCTCCTATAGGGATACATATATTTGAAACACTAAATCAAACACGGTTTGTGCTAGTTCTTTGAAACGTGACCCAATAAAGCAGTTTCAAGTTCTATCTCTATGGTTTGTTTGCTGTTGATGTAGCCCTAAGCAGAGACTGGCGAGAATCACTTTCATAAAAAGGGCCTGCCAAGCTGCAAACAACTACGAGTTGCCTGAAATCTCAGCAAACACTTTTTCACCCAATCTTGATGATACTTTCAGGTAATGATCAGTACACCAATCCCACTTGGCTCGCCAAATTTCGTTCTTCTAGGTTAACCGTTCGTTTGCAGTAAACGGTTTCATTTTGAGGTTTCACTCTGTTTTCTCCTATAGGGATACATGTATTTGGAACTCTAAATCAAACACGGTTTGTGCTAGCTCTTTGAAACTTGACACAATAAAGCAGTTTCAAGTTCTATCTCTATGGTGTGTTTGCTGTTGATGCAGCCCTAAGCAGAGACTGGCGAGAATCACTTTCATGGAAAGGGCCTGCCTAACTTCCAAAAAACTACGAGTTGCCTGAAATCTCAGCAAACACTTTTTCACCCAATCTTGATGATACTTTCAGGTAATGATCAGTACACCAATCCCACTTCGCTCGCCAAAGTTCGTTCTTCTAGGTTAAACCGTTCATTTGCAGTAACCGGTTTCATTTTGAGGTTTCTCTCTGTATTCTCCTATAGGGATACATGTATTTGGAACTGTAAATCAAACACGGTTTGTGCTAGCTCTTTGAAACTTGACACAATAAAGCAGTTTCAAGTTCTATCTCTATGGTTTGTTTGCTGTTGATGTAGCCCTAAGCAGAGACTGGCGAGAATCACTTTCATGGAAAGGGCCTGCCAAGCTTCCAAAAAACTACGAATTGCCTGAAATCTCAGCAAACACTTTTTCACCCAATCTTGATGATACTTTCAGGTAATGATCAGTACACCAATCCCACTTGGCTCGCCAAATTTCGTTCTTTTAGGTTAAACCGTTCATTTGCAGTAACCGGTTTCATTTTGAGGTTTCACTCTATTTTCTCCTATAGGGATACATGTATTTGAAACTCAAAATAAAACACGGTTTGTGCTAGCTCTTTGAAACTTGACACAATAAAGCAGTTTCAAGTTCTCTCTCTATGGTTTGTTTGCTGTTGATGTAGCCCTAAGCAGAGACTGGCGAGAATCACTTTCATGGAAAGGGCCTGCCAAGATCCAAACAACTACGAGTTGCCTGAAATCTCAGCAAACACTTTTTCACCCAATCTTGATGATACTTTCAGGTAATGATCAGTACACCAATCCCACTTGGCTGGCCAAATTTCGTTCTTCTAGGTTAAACCGTTCGTTTGCAGTAAACGGTTTCATTTTGAGGTTTCACTCTGTTTTCTCCTATAGGGATACATGTATTTGGAACTCTAAATCAAACACGGTTTGTGCTAGCTCTTTGAAACTTGACACAATAAAGTAGTTTCAAGTTCTATCTTTATGATTTGTTTGCTGTTGATGTAGCCCTAAGCAGAGACGGGCGAGAATAACTTTCATAGAAAGGGCCTGCCATGCTTCTAAAAAACTACGAGTTTCCTGTAATCTCAGCAAACACTTTTTCACAAAATCTTGATGATACCTTCAGGTAACGATCAGTACACCAATCCCACTTGGTTCGCCAAATTTCGTTCTTCTAGGTTAATCCGTTCGTTTGCAGTAACCGGTTTCATTTTGAGGTTTCACTCTGTTTTCTCCTATAGGGATACATGAATTTGGAACTCTAAATCAAACACGGTTTGTATTAGCTCTTTGAAATTTGACACAATAAAGCAGTTTCAAGTTCTATCTCTATGGTTTGTTTGCTGTTGATGTAGCCCTAAGCATAAACTGGCGAGAATCATTTTCATGGAAAGGGCCTGCCAAGCTTCCAAAAAACTACGAGTTGCCTGAAATCTCAGCAAACACTTTTTTACCCAATGTTGATGATACTTTCAGGTAATGATCAGTACACCAATCCCACTTGGCTCGCCAAAGTTCGTTCTTTTGGGTTAAACCGTTCATTTGCAGTAAACGGTTTCATTTTGAGGTTTCACTCTCTTTTCTCCTATAGGGATACATGTATTTGGAACTCTAAATCAAACACGGTTTGTGCTAGCTCTTTGAAACTTGACACAGTAAAGCAGTTTCAAGTTCTATCTCTATGGTTTGTTTGCTGTTGATGTAGCCCTAAGCAGAGACTGGCGAGAATCACTTTCATGGAAAGGGCCTGCCAAGCTTCCAAAAAACTACGAGTTGCCTGATATCTAAGCAAACACTTTTTAACCCAATCTTGATGATACTTTCAGGTAATGATCAGTACACCAATCCCACTTGGCTCGCCAAGTTTCGTTATTCTAGTTTAAACCGTTCCTTTGCAGTAAACGGTTTCATTTTGAGGTTTCACTCTGTTTTCTCCTGTAGGGATACATGTATTTGGAACTCTAAATCAAACACGGTTTGTGCTAGCTCTTTGAAACTTGACACAATAAAGCAGTTTCAAGTTCTATCTTTATGATTTGTTGGCTGTTGATGTAGCCCTAAGCAGAGACGGGCGAGAATCACTTTCATGGAAAGAGCCTGCCAAGCTTCCAAAAAACTACGAGTTTCCTGTAATCTCAGCAAACACTTTTTCACCCAATCTTGATGATACTTTCAGGTAACGATCAGTACACCAATCCCACTTGGATCGCCAAATTTCGTTCTTCTAGGTTAAACCGTTCGTTTGCAGTAACCGGTTTAATTTTGAGGTTTCACTCTGTTTTCTCCTACAGGGATACATATATTTGCAACTCTAAATCAAACACGGTTTGTGCTAGCTCTTTGAAACTTGACACAATAAAGCAGTTTCAAGTTCTATCTCTATGGTTTGTTTGCTGTTGATGTAGCCCTAAGCAGAGACTGGCGAGAATCACTTTCATGGAAAGGGCCTGTAAAGCTTCCAAAAAACTACGAGTTGCCTGAAATCTCAGCAAACACTTTTTCACCCAATCTTGATGATACTTTCAGGTGATGATAAGTACACCAATCCCACTTGGTTCGCCAAATTTTGTTCTTCTAGGTTAAACCATTCGTTTGCAGTAACCGGTTTCATTTTGAGGTTTCACTCTGTTTTCTCCTATAGGGATACATGTATTTGGAACTCTAAATCAAACACGGTTTGTGATAGCTCTTTGAAAGTTGACACAATAAAGCAGTTTCAAGTTCTATCTCTATGCTTTGTTTGATGTTGATGTAGCCCTAAGAATAGACTGGCGAGAATCGTTTTCATGGAAAGGGTCTGCCAAGCTTCCAAAAAACTACGAGTTCCTGAAATCTCAGCAAACACTTTTTCACCCAATCTTGATGATACTTTCAGGTAATGATCAGTACACCTATCCCACTTGGCTAGCCAAATTTCGTTCTTCTAGGTTAAACTGTTCATTTGCAGTAACCGGATTCATTTTGAGGTTTCACTCTGTTTTCTCCTATAGGGATACATGTATTTGAACTCTAAATCAAACACTGTTTGTGCTAGCTCTTTGAAACTTCACACAATAAAGCAGTTTCAAGTTGTATCTCTATTGTTTGTTTGCTGTTGATGTAGCCCTAAGCAGAGACTGGCGAGAATCACTTTCATGGAAAGGGTCTGCCAAGCTTCCCAAGAACTAGGAGTTGCCTGAAATCGCAGCAAACACTTTTTCACCCAATCTTGATGATACTTTCAGGTAATGATCAGTACACCAATCCCACTTGGCTCGCCAAATTTCGTTCTTCTAGGTTAAACAGTTCCTTGGCAGTAACCGGTTTTTCTTTAAAGGTTTCACTCTGTTTTCTCCTATAGGGATACATGTATTTGGAACTCTAAATCAAACACGGTTTGTACTAGCTCTTTGAAACTTGACACAATAAAGCAGTTTCAACTTCTATCTCTATGGTTTGTTTGCTGTTGATGTAGCCCTAAGCAGAGACTGACGAGAATCACTTTCATGAAAAGGGCCTGCCAAGCTTCCAAAAAACTACGAGTTGCTTGAAGTCTCAGGAAACACTTTGTCACCTATCTTGATGATACTTTCAGGTAATGATCAGTACACCAATCCCACTTGGTTTGCCAAATTTCGTTCTTCTCGGTTAAACCGTTCGTTTGCAGTAACCGTTTTCATTTTGAGGTTTCAATCTGTTTTCTCTTATACGGATACATGTATTTGGAACTCTAAATAAAACACGGTTTGTGCTAGCTCTTTGAAACTTGACACAATAAAGCAGTTTCAAGTTCTATCTCTATGGTTTGTTTGCTGTTGATGTAGCCCTAAGCAGAGACTGGCGAGAATCACTTTCATGGAAAGGGCCTGCCAAGCTTCCGAAATACTACGAGTTTCCTGAAATCTCAGCAAACACTTTTTCACCCAATCTTGATGATTCTTTCAGGTAATGATCAGTACACCAATCCCACTCTGCTAGCCAAATTTCGTTCTTATACGTTAAACCGTTCCTTTGCAGTAACCAGTTCCATTTTGAGGTTTCACTCTGTTTTCTCCTATAGGGATACATGTATTTGGAACTCTAAATCAAACACGTTTTGTGCTAGCTCTTTGAAACTTGACACAATAAAGAAGTTTCAAGTTCTATCTTTATGATTTGTTTGGTGTTGATATAGCCCTAAGCAGAGACTGGCGAGAATCACTTTCATGGAAAGGGCCTGCCAAGCTTCCAAAAAAGTACGATTTTCCTGAAATCTCAGCAAACACTTTTTCACCCAATCTTTATGATACTTTCAGGTAATGATCAGTACACCAATCCCACTTGGCTAGCCAAATTTCGTTCTTCTAGGTTAAACCGTTCATTTGCAGTAACCGGTTTCATTTTGAGGTTTCACTCTGTTTTCTCCTATAGGGATACATGTATTTGGAACTCTAAATCAAACACGGTTTGTGCTAGCTCTTTGAAACTTGACACAATAAAGCAGGTTCAAGTTCTATCTCTATGGTTTGTTTGCTGTTGATGTAGCCCTAAGCAGAGACTGGCGAGAATCACTTTCATGGAAAGAAGATGCCAAGCCTCCAAAAAACTACGAGTTGCCTGAAATCTCAGCAAACACTTTTTCACCCAATCTTGATGATACTTTCAGGTAATGATCAGTACACCAATCCCACTTGGCTCCCCAAATTTACTTCTTCTAGGTTAAACCGTTCGTTTGCATTAACCGTTTTCATTTTGAGGTTTCACTCTGTTTTCTCCTATAGGGATACATGTATTTGGAACTCTAAATCAAACACGGTTTGTACTAGCTCTTTGAAACTTGACACAATAAAGCAGTTTCAAGTTCTATCTCTATGGTTTGTTTGCTGTTGATGTAGCCCTAAGCAGAGACTGGCGAAAATCACTTTCATGGAATGGGCCTGCCAAGCTTTCAAAAAACTACGAGTTGCCTGAAATATCAGCAAACACTTTTTCACCCAATCTTGATGATACTTTCAGGTAATGATCAGTACACCAATCCCACTTGGCTCACCAAATTTCGTTCTTCTAGGTTAAACCGTTCGTTTGCAGTAAACGGTTTCATTTTGAGGTTTCACTCTGTTTTCTCCTGTAGGGATACATGTATTTCGAACTCTAAATCAATCACGGTTTGTGCTAGCTCTTTGAAACTTGACACAATAAAGCAGTTTCAAGTTGTATCTCTATTATTTGTTTGCTGTTGATGTAGCCCTAAGCAGAGACTGGCGAGAATCACTTTCATGGAAAGGGTCTGCCAAGCTTCCAAAGAACTAGGAGTTGCCTGAAATCGCAGCAAACACTTTTTCACCCAATCTTGATGATACTTTCAGGTAATGATCAGTACACCAATCCCACTTGGCTCGCCAAATTTCGTTCTTCTAGGTTAAACAGTTCCTTGGCAGTAACCGGTTTTTCTTTAAAGGTTTCACTCTGTTTTCTCCTATAGGGATACATGTATTTGGAACTCTAAATCAAACACGGTTTGTACTAGCTCTTTGAAACTTGACACAATAAAGCAGTTTCAACTTCTATCTCTATGGTTTGTTTGAGGTTGATGTAGCCCTAAGCAGAGACTGGCGAGAATCACTTTCATGAAAAAGGCCTGCCAAGCTTCCAAAAAACTACGAGTTGCTTGAAATCTCAGGAAACACTTTTTCACCTATCTTGATGATACTTTCAGGTAATGATCAGTACACCAATCCCACTTGGTTTGCTAAATTTCGTTCTTCTCGGTTAAACCGTTCGTTTGCAGTAACCGTTTTCATTTTGAGGTTTCACTCTGTTTTCTCCTATAGGGATACATGTATTTGGAACTCTAAATAAAACACGGTTTGTGCTAGCTCTTTGAAACTTGACACAATAAATCAGTTTCAAGTTATATCTCTATGGTTTGTTTGCTGTTGATGTAGCCCTAAGCAGAAACTGGCGAGAATCACTTTCATGAAAAGGGCCTGCCAACCTTCCAAAAAACTATGTGTTGCCTGAAATCTCAGCAAACACTTTTTCACCCAATCTTGATGATACTTTCAGGTAATGATCAGTACACCAATCCCACTTGGTTCCCCAAATTTCGTTCTTCTAGGTTAAACCTTTCTTTTGCAGTAACCGTTTTCATTTTTAGTTTTCACTCTGTTTTCTCCTATAGGGATACATGTATTTGGAACTCTAAATCAAACATGGTTTGTGCTAGCTCTTTGAAACTTGACACAATAAAGCAGTTTCAAGTTCTATCTGTATGGTTTGTTTGCTGTTGATGTAGCCCTATGCAGAGACTGGCGAGAATCACTTTCATGGAAAGGGCCTGCCGAGCTTCAAAAAAACTACGAGATGCCTGAAATCTCAGCAAACACTTTTTCACCCAATCTTGATGATTCTTTCAGGTAATGATCAGTACACCAAAACCACTTGGCTCACCATATTTCGTTTTTCTAGGTTAAACCAATCGTTTGCAGTAACCGTTTTCATTTTTAGGGTTCACTCTGTTTTCTCCTATAGGGGTACATGTATTTGGAACTCTAAATCAAACACGGTTTGTGCTAGCCCTTTGAAACTTGACACAATAAAGCAGTTTCAAGTTCTTTCTCTATGGTTTGTTTGCTGCTGATGTAGCCCTAAGCAGAGACTGGAGAAAATCACTTTCATGGAAAGGGTTTCCAAGCGCCCAAAAAACTACGAGTTGCCTGAAATCCCAGCAAACATTTTTTCACCCAACCTTGATGATTCTTTCAGGTAATGATCAGTACACCAAAACCACTTGGCTCACCAAATTTCGTTCTTCTAGGTTAAACCGTTCGTTTGCAGTAACCGTTTTCATTTTTAGGTTTCACTCTGTTTTCTCCTATAGGGATACATGTATTTGGAACTCTAAATCAAACACGGTTTGTGCTAGCCCTTTGAAACTTGACACAATAAAGCAGTTTCTAGTTCTTTCTCTATCCTGTTTTGGTGCTGATGTAGCCCTAAGCAGAGACTGGCGAAAATCACTTTCATGGAAAGGGTTTCCAAGCTTCCAAAAAACTACGAGTTGCCTGAAATCTCAGCAAACATTTTTTCACCCAATCTTGATGATTCTTTCAGGTAATGACCAGTACTTTAAAACTACTTGGCTCACCAAATTTCGTTCTTCTAGGTTAAACCGTTCATTTGCAGTAACCATTTTCATTTTTAGGTTTCACACTGTTGTCTCCTTTAGTAATACATGTATTTGGAACTCTAAATGAAACACAGTTTGTGCTAGGTCTTTGAAACTTGACACAATAAAGCAGTTTCAAGTTCTATCTCTATGGTTTATTTGCTGTTGATGTAGCCCTAAGCAGAGACTGGCGAGAATCACTTTCAAGGAAAGGGCCTGCCAAGTTTCCAAAAAACTAGGAGTTGCCAGAAATCTCAGCAAACACTTTTTCACCCAATCTTGATGATACTTTCAGGTAATGATCAGTACACCAATCCCACTTGGCTCGCCAAATTTCGTTCTTGTATGTTAAACCGTTCGTTGGCAGTAACCGGTTTCATTTTGAGGATTCACTCTGTTTTCTCCTATAGGGATACATGTATTTGGAACTCTATATCAAACACGGTTCATGCTAGCTGTTTGAAACTTGACACAATAAAGCAGTTTCAAGTTCTATCTCTATGGTTTGTTTGCTGTTGATGTAGCCCTAAGCAGAGTCTGGCGAACATCACTTTCATGGAAAAAAGATGCCAAGCATCCAAAAAACGACGAGTTGCCTGAAATATGAGCAAACATTTTTTCACCCAATCTTGATGATTCTTCCAGGTAATCATCAGTACACCAAAACCACTGGGCTCACCAAATTTCGTTCTTCTAGGTTAAACCGTTCGTTTGCAGTAACCGTTTTCATTTTTAGGTTTCACTCTGTTCTCTCCTATAATGATACATGTATTTGGAACTCTAAATCAAACACGGTTTGTGCTAACTTTTTGAAACTTGACACAATAAAGCATTTTCAAGTTCTCTCTCTATGGTTTGTTTGCTGTTGATGTAGCCCTAAGCAGAGACTGGCGAAAATCACTTTCATGGAAAGGGGTTGCCAATCTTCCAAAAAACTACGAGTTGCCTGAAATCTCAGCAAACACTTTTTCACCCAATCTTGATGATTCTTTCAGGTAATGATCAGTACACCAAAACCACGTGGCTCACCAAATTTCGTTTTTCTAGGTTAAACCGTTCGATTGCAGTAACCATTTTCATTTTTACGTTTCACTCTGTTTTCTCCTATAGGGATACATGTATTTGCAATTCTAAATCAAACACGGTATGTGCTAGATCTTTGAAACTGGACACAATAAAGCAGTTTCAAGTTCTATCTTTATGGTTTGTTTGCTGTTGATGTAGCCGTAAGCAGAGACTGGCGAAAATCAGTTTCATGGAAAGGGGTTGCCAAGCTTCCAAAAAACTACGAGTTGCCTGAAATCTCAGCAAACATTTTTTCACCCAATCTTGATGATTCTTTCAGGTAATGATTAGTACACCAAAACCATTTGGCTCACCAAATTTCGTTCTTCTAGTTTAAACCGTTCGTTTGCAGTAACTGTTTTCATTTTTAGGTTTCACTCTGTTTTCTACTATAGGGATACGTGTATTTGGAACTCTAAATCAAACACGGTTTGTGATAGCTCTTTGAAACTTGACACAAGAAAGCAGTTTCAAATTCTATCTCTACGGTTTGTTTGCTGTTGATGTAGCCCTAAGCAGAGACTGGCGAAAATCCCTTTCATGGAAAGGGGTTGCCAAGCTCCAAAAATCTTCGAGTTGCCTGAAATCTCAGCAAACATTTTTCCAGCCAATCATGATGATTCTTTCAGGTAATGATCAGTACACCAAAACAACTTGGCTTACCAAATTTCATTCTTCTAGGTTAAACCGTTCGTTTGCAGTAAACGTTTTCATTTTTAGCTTTCACTCTGTTTTCTCTTATAGGGATACATGTATTTGGAACTCTAAATCAAACACGGTTTGTGCTAGCTTTTTGAAACTTGACACAATAAAGCAGTTTCAAGTTCTATCTCTATGGTTTTTTTGCTGTATGTAGCTCTAAGCAGAGACTTGCGAAAATCACTTTCATGGAAAGGGTTGCCAAGCTTCCAAAAAACTACGAGTTTCCTGAAATCTCATCAAACATTTTTTCACCTAATCTTGATGATTCTTTCAGGTAATGAACAGTACACCAAAACCACTTGGCTCACCAAATTTCGTTCTTCTAAGTTAAACCGTTCGTTTGCAGTAACCGTTTTCATTTTTAGGTTTCACTGTGATTTCTCCTACATGGATACATGTATTTGGAACTTTAAATCAAACACGGTTTGTGCTAGCTCTTTGAAACTTGACACAATAAAGCAGTTTCAAGTTCTATCTCTATGGTTTGTTTGCTGTTGATGTAGCCCTAAGCAGAGACTGGCGAAAATTACTTTAATGAAAAGGGGTTGCCAAGCTTCCAGAAAACTACGAGTTGCCTGAAATCTAAGCAAACATTTTTTCACCCAATCTTGATGATTCTTTCAGGTAATGATAAGTACACCAAAATCACTTGGCTCACCAAATTTCGTTCTTCTAGGTTAAACCGTTCGTTTGCAGTAACCGTTTTCATTTTTAGGTTTCACTCTGTTTTCTCCTATAGGGATACATGTATTTGGAACTCTAAATCAAACACGGATTGTGCTAGCTCTTTGAAACTTGACACAATAAAGCAGTTTCAAGTTCTATCTCTATGGTTTGTTTGCTGTTGATGTAGCCCTAAGCAGAGACTGGCGAAAATCACTTTCATTGAAAGGGGTTGCCAAGCTTCCAAAAAACTACGAGTTGCCTGAAATCTCAACAAACATTTTTTCACCCAATCTTGATGATTCTTTCAGGTAATGATGAGTACACCAAAACCACTTGGCTCACCAAATTTCGTTCTTCTAGGTTAAACCGTTCGTTTACTGTAACCGATTTCATTTTGACGTATCACTCTCTTTTCTCCTATAGGGATACATGTATTTGGAACTCTAAATCAAACACGGTTCATGCTAGCTCTTTGAATCTTGACACAAGAAAGCAGTTTCAAATTCTATCTCTATGGTTTGTTTGCTGTTGATGTAGCCCTAAGCAGAGACTGGCGAAAATACCTTTCATGGAAAGGGGTTGCCAAGCTTCCAAAAATCTACGAGTTGCCTGAAATCTCAGCAAACATTTTTTCACCCAATCATGATGATTCTTTCAGGTAATGATCAGTACACCAAAACAACTTGGCTCACCAAATTTCATTCTTCTAGGTTAAACAGTTCTTTTGCAGTAACCGTTTTCATTTTTAGCTTTCACTCTGTTTTCTCCTATAGGGATACATGCATTCGGAACTCTAAATCAAACACGGTTTGTGCTAGCTCTTTGAAACTTGACACAATAAAGCAGTTTCAAGTTCTATCTCTATGGTTTGTTTGCTGTATGGAGCTCTAAGCAGAGACTGGCGAAAATCACTTTCATGGAAAGGGTTGCAAAGCTTTCAAAAAACTAGGAGTTGCCTGAAATGTCAGCAAACATTTTTTCACCAAATCTTGATGATTCTTTCAGGTAATGATCAGTACACCCAAACCACTTGGCTCACCAAATTTCGTTCTTCTAGGTTAAACTGTTCTATTGCAGTAACAAATTACATTTTTAGGTTTCACTCTGTTTTCTCCTATAGGGATACATGTATTTGCAATTCTAAATCAAACACGGTTTGTGCTAGATCTTTGAAACTGGACACAATAAAGCAGTTTCCAGTTCTACATCTATGCTTTGTTTGCTGTTGATGTAGCCCTATGCAGAGACTGGCGAAAATCACTTTCATGGAAAGGGGTTGCCAAGCTTCCAAAAAACTACGAGTTGCCTGAAATCTCACCAACCATTTTTTCACCCAATCTTGATGATTCTTTCAGGTAATGATCAGTACACCAAAACCACTTGGCTCACCAAATTTCGTTCTTCTAGGTTAAACCGTTCGTTTGCAGTAACTGTTTTCATTTTTAGGTTTCACTCTGTTTTCTACTATAGGGATACGTGTATTTGGAACTCTAAATCAAACACGGTTTGTGCTAGCTCTTTGAAACTTGACACAAGAAAGCAGTTTCAAATTCTATCTCTACGGTTTGTTTGCTGTTGATGTAGCCCTAAGCAGAGACTGGCGAAAATCCCTTTCATGGAAAGGGGTTGCCAAGCTTCCAAAAATCTACGAGTTGCCTGAAATCTCAGCAAACATTTTTTCACCCAATCATGATGATTCTTTCAGGTAATGATGAGTACACCAAAACAACTTGGCTCACCAAATTTCATTCTTCTAGGTTAAACAGTTCGCTTGCAGTAACCGTTTTCATTTTTAGCTTTCACTCTGTTTTCTCCTATAGGGATACATGCATTTGGAACTCTAAATCAAACACGGTTTATGCTAGCTCTTTGAAACTTGACACAATAAAGCAGTTTCAAGGTCTATCTCTATGGTTTGTTTGCTGTATGTAGCTCTAAACAGAGACTGGCGAAAATCACTTTCATGGAAAGGGTTGCCAAGCTTTCAAAAAACTAGGAGTTGCCTGAAATGTCAGCAAACATTTTTTCACCAAATCTTGATGATTCTTTCAGGTAATGATCAGTACACCAAAACCACTTTGCTCACCAAATTTCGTTCTTTTAGGTTAAACCGTTCGTTTGCAGTCACCGTTTTCATTTTTAGGTTTTACTCTGTTTTCTCCTATAGGGATACATGTATTTGGAACTCTAAATCAAACACGTTTGTTGCTAGCTCTTTGAAACTTGACACAAGATAGCAGTTTCAAGTTCTATCTCTATGGTTTGTTTGCTGTTGATGTAGCCCTAAGCAGAGACTGGCGAAAATCAATTTCATGGAAAGGGGTTGCCAAGCTTCTAAAAAACTGAGTTGCCTGAATCTCAGCAAACATTTTTTCACCCAATCTTGATGATTCTTTCAGGTAATGATCAGTACACCTAAACCACTTGGTTCACCAAATTTCGTTCTTCTAGGTTAAATCATTCGTTTGCAGTAACCGTTTTCATTTTTAGGTTTCACTGTGTTTTCTCCTACATGGATACATGTATTTGGAACTTAAATCAAACACGGTTTGTGCTAGCCCTTTGAAACTTGACACAATAACGCAGTTTCAAGTTCTATCTCTATGGTTTGTTTGCTGTTGATGTAGCCCTAAGCAGAGACTGGCGAAAATCACTTTAATGGAAAGGGGTTGCCAAGCTTCCAAAAAACTACGAGTTGCCTGAAATCTCAGCAAACATTTTTTCACCCAATATTGATGATTCTTTCAGGTAATGATCAGTACACCAAAACCACTTGGCTCTCCAAATTTCGTTCTTCTAGTTTAAACCGTTCGTTTGCAGTCACCGTTTTCATTTGTAGGTTTCACTCTGTTTTCTCATATAGGGATACATGTCTTTGGAACTCTAAATCAAACACGGTTTGTGCTAGCTCTTTGAAACTTGACACAAGAAAGCAGTTTCAAATTCTATCTCTATGGTTTGTTTGCTGTTGATGTAGCCCTTATCAGAGACTGGTGAAAATCACTTTCATGGAAAGGGGTTGCTAAGCTTCCAAAAAACTACGATTTGCCTGAAATCTCAGCAAACATTTTTTCACCCAATCTTGATGATTCTTTCAGGTAATGATCAGTACAACAAACCACTTGACTCACCAAATTTCGTTCTTCTAGATTAAACCGTTGGTTTGCAGTAACCGTTTTCATTTTTAGCTTTCACTGTTTTCTCCTATAGGGATACATGTATTTGGAACTCTAAATCAAACACGGTTTGTGCTAGCTCTTTGAAACTTTACACAAGAATGCAGTTTCAAGTCCTATCTCTATGGTTTGTTTGCTGTTGATGTAGCCCTAAGCAGAGACTGGCGAAAATCACTTTCATGGAAAGGAGTTGCCAAGCTTCAAAAAAACTACGAGTTGCCTGAAATCTCAGCAAACATTTTTCACCCAATCTTGTTGATTCTTTCAGGTAATGATCAGTACACCAAAACCACTTGACTCACCAAATTTCTTTCTTCTAGGTTAAACCGTTCGTTTGCAGTAACCGTTTTCATTTTTAGGTTTCACTCTGTCTTCTCCTATAGGGATACATGTATTTGGAACTCTAAATCAAACACGGTTTGTGCTAGCTCTTTGAAACTTGACACAAGAAAGCAGTTTCAAGTTCTTTCTGTATGGTTTGTTTGCTGTTGATGTAGCCCTAAGCAGAGACTGGCGAAAATCACTTTCATGGAAAGGGGTTGCCAAGCTTCCAAAAAACTACGAGTTGCCTGAAATCTCAGCAAACATTTTTTCACCCAAACTTGATGATTCTTTCAGGTAATGATCAGTACCCCGAAACCACTTGGCTCACCAAATTTCGTTCTTCTAGGTTAAACCGTTCGTTTGTAGTAACCGTTTTCATTTTTAGGTTTCACTGTGTTTTCTCCTACAGGGATACATGTATTTGGAACTCTAAATTAAACACGGTTTGTGCTAGCCCTTTGAAACTTGACACAATAAAGCAGTTTCAAGTTCTATCTCTATGGTTTGTTTGCTGTTGATGTAGCCCTAAGAGGAGACTGGCGAAAATCACTTTCATGGAAAGGGGTTGCCAAGCTTCCAAAAAACTACGAGTTGCCTGAAATATCAGCAAATATTTTTTGACCCAATCTTGATGATTCTTTCAGGTAATGATCAGTACACCAAAACCACTTGGCTCGCCAAATTTCGTTCTTCTAGGTTAAACCGTTCGTTTGCAGTAACCGTTTTCATTTTTAGGTTTCACTCTGTTTTCTCCTATAGGGATACATGTATTTGGAACTCTAAATCAAACACGGTTTGTGCTAGCTCTTTGAAACTTGACACAATAAAGCAGTTTCAAGTTCTATCTCTATGCTTTGTTTGCTGTTGATGTAGCCCTAAGCAGAGACTGGCGAAAATCCCTTTTATAGAAAGGGGTTGCCAAGCTTCCAAAAAACTACAAGTTGCCTGAAATCTCAGCAAACATTTTCTCACCCAATCTTGATGATTCTTTCAGGTAATGATCAGTACACCAAAACCACTTGGCTCACCAAATTTCGTTCTTCTAGGTTAAACCGTTCGTTTGCAGTAACCGTTTTCATTTTTAGGTTTCACTCTGTTTTCTCCTATAGGGATACATGTATTTGGAACTCTAAATCAAACACGGTTTGTGCTAGCTCTTTGAAACTTGACACAATAAAGCAGTTTCAAGTTCTATCTCTATGCTTTGTTTGCTGTTGATGTATCCCTAAGCAGAGACTGGCGAAAATCCCTTTCATGGAAAGGGGTTGCCATGCTTCCAAAAAACTACGAGTTGCCTGAAATCTCAGCAAACACTTTTTCACCCAATCTTGATGATATTTTCAGGTAATGATCAGTACACCAATCCCACTTGGCTCACCAAATTTCGTTCTTACAGGTTAAACCGTTCGTTTTCAGTAACCGTTTTCATTTTTAGGTTTCACTCTGTTTTTTCCTGTAGGGATACATGTATTTGGAAGTCTAAATCAAACACGGTTTGTGCTAGCCCTTTGAAACTTGACCCAATAAAGCAGTTTCAAGTTCTACCTCTATGCTTTGTTTGCTGTTGATGTAGCCCTAAGCAGAGACTGGCGAAAATCACTTTCATGGAAAGGGTTTCCAAGCTTCCAAAAAACTACGAGTTGCCTGAAATCTCAGCAAACATTTTTTCACCCAACCTTGATGATTCCTTCAGGTAATGATCAGTACACCAAAACCACTTCGCTCACCAAATTTCGTTCTTCTAGGTTAAACCGTTCGTTTGCAGTAAACGTTTTCATTTTTAGGTTTCACTTTGTTTTCTCCTATAGGGATACATGTATTTGGAACTCTAAATCAAACACGGATTGTGCTAGCCGTTTGAAACTTGACACAATAAAGCAGTTTCAAGTTCTATCTCTATGGTTTGTTTGCTGTTGATGTAGCCCTAAGCAGAGACTGGCGAGAATCACTTTCATGGAAAGAAGATGCCAAGCATCCAAAAAACTACGAGTTGCCTGAAATCTCAGCAAACATTTCTTCACCCAATCTTGATGATTCTTTCAGGTAATGACCAGTACTTTAAAACTACTTGGCTCACCAAATTTCGTTCTTCTAGGTTAAACCTTTCATTGGCAGTAACCATTTTCATTTTTAGGTTTCACACTGTTGTCTCCTTTAGTAATACATGTATTTGGAACTCTAAATGAAACACAGTTTGTGCTAGGTCTTTGAAACTTGACACAATAAAGCAGTTTCAAGTTCTATCTCTATGGGTTGTTTGCTGTTGATGTAGCCCTAAGCAGAGACTGGCGAGAATCACTTTCATGGAAAGGGCCTGCCAAGTTTCCAAAAAGCTAGGAGTTGCCAGAAATCTCAGCAAACACTTTTTCACCCAATCTTGATGATACTTTCAGGTAATGATCAGTACACCAATCCAACTTGGCTCGCCAAATTTCGTTCTTGTATGTTAAACCGTTCGTTGGCAGTAACTGGTTTCATTTTGAGGTTTCACTCTGTTTTCTCCTATAGGGATACATGTATTTGGAACTCTATATTAAACACGGTTCATGCTAGCTGTTTGAAACTTGACACAATAAAGCAGTTTCAAGTTATATCTCTATGGTTTGTTTGCTGTTGATTTAGCCCTAAGCAGAGACTGGCGAAAATCACTTTCATGGAAAAAAGATGCCAAGCATCCAAAAAACGACGAGTTGCCTGAAATATAAGCAAATATTTTTTCACCCAATCTTGATGATTCTTCCAGGTAATCATCAGTACACCAAAACCACTTGGCTCACCAAATTTCGTTCTTCTAGGTTAAACCGTTCGTTTGCAGTAACCGTTTTCATTTTTAGGTTTCACTCTGTTCTCTCCTATAATGATACATGTATTTGGAACTCTAAATCAAACACGGTTTGTGCTAACTTTTTGAAACTTGACACAAAAAAGCAGTTTCAAGTTCTATCTCTATGGTTTGTTTGCTGTTGATGTAGCCCTAAGAAGAGATTGGCGAAAATCACTTTATGAAAAGGGGTTGCCAAGCTTCCAAAAAACTACGAGTTGCCTGAAATCTCAGCAAACATTTTTTCACCCAACCTTGATGATTCTTTCAGGTAATGATCAGTACACCAAAACCACTTGGCTCACCAAATTTCGTTCTGCTAGGTTAAACCGTTCGTTTGCAGTAAACGTTTTTACTTTTAGGTTTCACTCTGTTTTCTCCTATAGGGATACATGTATTTGGAACTCTAAATCAAACACGGTTTATGCTAGCTGTTTGAAACTTGACACAATAAAGCAGTTTCAACTTCTATCTCTATGGTTTGTTTGCTGTTGATGTAGCCCTAAGCAGAGACTGGCGAAAATCACTTTCATGGAAAAAAGATGCCAAGCATCCAAAAAACTACGAATTGCCTGAAATCTCAGCAAACATTTTTTCACCCAATCTTGATGATTCTTTCAGGTAATGATCAGTACCCCAAAACCACTTGGCTCACCAAATTTTGTTCTTCTAGGTTAAACCGTTCATTTGCAGTAACCGTTTTCATTTTTAGGGTTCACTCTGTTTTCTCCTTTAGTAATACATGTATTTGGAACTCTAAATGAAACACGGTTTGTGCTAGTTCTTTGAAACTTGACACAATAAAGCAGTTTCAAGTTCTATCTTTATGGTTTGTTTGCTGTTGATGTAGCCCTAAGCAGAGACTGGTGAGAATCACTTTCATGGAGAGAGCCTGCCAAGCTTCCAAAAAAGTACGAGTTGCCTGAAATCTCAGCAAACACTTTTTCACCCAATCTTGATGATACTTTCAGGTAATGATCAGTACACCAATCCCACTTGGCTCACCAAATTTCGTTCTTCTATGTTAAACCGTTCGTTGGCAGTAACCGGAATTATTTTGAGGTTTCATTCTGTTTTCTCCTATAGGGATACATGTATTTGGAACTCTAAATCAAACACGGTTTGTGCTAGCCCTTTGAACCTTGACACAATAAAGCAGTTTCAAGTTCTATCTCTATGGTTTGTTTGCTGTTGATGTAGCCCTAAGCAGAGACTGGCGAAAATCACTTTTATGGAAAGGGGTTGCAAAGCTTCCAAAAAACTACGAGTTGCCTGAAATCTCAGCAAACATTTTTTCACCCAATCTTGATGATTCTTTCAGGTAATGATCAGTACCCCAAAACCAATTGGCTCACCAAATTTTGTTCTTTTAGGTTAAACCGTTCGTTTGCAGTAACCGTTTTCATTTTTAGGTTTCACTCTGTTTTCTACTTTAGTAATACATGTATTTGGAACTCTAAATGAAACACGGTTTGTGCTAGTTCTTTGAAACTTGACACTTTAAAGCAATTTCAAGTTCTATCTCTATGGTTTGTTTGCTGTTGATGTAGCCCTAAGCAGAGACTGGCGAAAATCACTTTCATGGAAAGGGGTTGCCAAGCTTCCAAAAAACTACGAGTTGCCTGAAATCTCAGCAAACACTTTTTCACCCAATCTTGATGATATTTTCAGGTAATGATCAGTACACCAATCCCACTTTGCTCACCAAATTTCGTTCTTCTATGTTAAACCGTTCGTTGGCAGTAACCGGATTCATTTTGAGGTTTCACTCTGTTTTCTCCTATAGGTATACATGTATTTGGAACTCTAAATCAAACACGGTTTGTGCTAGCTCTTTGAAACTTGACACAATAAAGCAGTTTCAAGTTCTATCTCTATGGTTTGTTTGCTGTTGATGTAGCCCTACGCAGAGACTGGCGAAAATCACTTTCATGGAAAGGGGTTGCCAAGCTTCCAAAAAACTATGAGTTGCCTGAAATCACAGCAAACATTTTTTCACCCAATCTTGATGATTCTTTCAGGTAATCAACAGTATACCAAAACCACTTGGCTCACCAAATTTCGTTCTTCTAGGTTAAACCATTCGTTTGCAGTAACCGTTTTCATTTTTAGGTTTCACTCTGTTTTCTCCTATAGGGATACATGTTTTTGGAACTCTAAATCAAACACGGTTTGTGCTAGCTGTTTGAAACTTGACACAAAAAAGCAGTTTCAAGTTCTATCTCTATGGTTTGTTTGCTGTTGATGTAGCCCTAAGCAGAGACTGGCGAAAATCACTTTCATGAAAAGAAGATGCCAAGCATCCAAAAAACTACGAGTTGCCTGAAATCTCAGCAAGCATTTTTTCACCCAATCTTGATGATTCTTTCAGGTAATGATCAAAACACCAAAACCACTTGGCTCACCAAATTTCGATCTTCTAGTTTAAACCGTTCGTTTGCAGTTACCGTTTTCATTTTAGGTTTCACTCTGTTTTCTCCTATAGGGATACAAGTATTTGGAACTCTAAATCAAACACGGTTTGTGCTAGCCCTTTGAAACTTGACACAATAAAGCAGTTTCAAGTTCTATCTCTATGGTTTGTTTGCTGTAGATGTAGCCCTAAGCAGAGACTGGCAAAAATCACTTTCATGGAAAGGGGTTGCCAAGCTTCCAAAAAACTACGAGTTGCCTGAAATCTCAGCAAACATTTTTTCACCCAATCTTGATGATTCTTTCAGGTAATGATCAGTACACCAAAACCACTTGGCTCACCAAATTTCTTTCTTCTAGGGTAAACCGTTCGTTGGCAGTAACCGTTTTCATTTTTAGGTTTCACTCTGTTTTCTCATATAGGGATACATGTATTTGGAACTCTAAATCTAACACGGTTTGTGCTAGCTCTTTTAAACTTGACTCAATAAAGCAGTTTCAAATTCTATCGCTATGGTTTGTTTGCTGTTCTTGTAGCCCTAAGCAGAGACTGGCGAAAATCACTTTCATGGAAAGGGGTTGCCAAGCTTCCAAAAAACTATGAGTTGCCTGAAATCTCAGCAAACATTTTTTCACCCAACCTTCATGATTCTTTCAGGTAATGATCAGTACACCAAAACCACTTGGCTCACCAAATTTCGCTCTTCTAGGTTAAACCGTTCGTTTGCAGTCACCGTTTTCATTTTTAGGATTTACTCTGTTTTCTCCTATAGGGATACATGTATTTGGAACTCTAAATCAAACACGGTTTGTGCTAGCTCTTTGAAACTTGACACAATAAAGCAGTTTCAAGTTCTATCTCTATGCTTTGTTTGCTGTTGATGTAGCCCTGAGCAGAGACTGGCGAGAATCACTTTCATGGAAAGGGCCTGCCAAGTTTCCAAAAAGCTAGGAGTTGCCAGAAATCTCAGCAAACACTTTTTCACCCAATCTTGATGATACTTTCAGGTAATGATCAGTACACCAATCCAACTTGGCTCGCCAAATTTCGTTCTTGTATGTTGAACCGTTCGTTGGCAGTAACTGGTTTCATTTTGAGGTTTCACTCTGTTTTCTCCTATAGGGATACATGTATTTGGAACTCTATATTAAACACGGTTCATGCTAGCTGTTTGAAACTTGACACAATAAAGCAGTTTCAAGTTCTATCTCTATGGTTTGTTTGCTGTTGATGTAGCCCTAAGCAGAGACTGGCGAAAATCACTTTCATGGAAAAAAGATGCCAAGCATCCAAAAAACGACGAGTTGCCTGAAATATAAGCAAACATTTTTTCACCCAATCTTGATGATTCTTCCAGGTAATCATCAGTACACCAAAACCACTTGGCTCACCAAATTTCGTTCTTCTAGGTTAAACCGTTCGTTTGCAGTAACCGTTTTCATTTTTAGGTTTCACTCTGTTTTCTCCTATAATGATACATGTATTTGGAACTCTAAATCAAACACGGTTTGTGCTAACTTTTTGAAACTTGACACAATAAATCAGTTTCAAGTTCTATCTCTATGGTTTGTTTGCTGTTGATGTAGCCCTAAGAAGAGATTGGCGAAAATCACTTTATGAAAAGGGGTTGCCAAGCTTCCAAAAAACTACGAGTTGCCTGAAATCTCAGCAAACATTTTTTCACCCAACCTTGATGATTCTTTCAGGTAATGATCAGTACACCAAAACCACTTGGCTCACCAAATTTCGTTCTGCTAGGTTAAACCGTTCGTTTGCAGTAACCGTTTTTACTTTTAGGTTTCACTCTGTTTTCTCCTATAGGGATACATGTATTTGGAACTCTAAATCAAACACGGTTTGTGCTAGCCCTTTGAACCTTGACACAATAAAGCAGTTTCAAGTTCGATCTCTATGGTTTGTTTGCTGTTGATGTAGCCCTAAGCAGAGACTGGCGAAAATCACTTTCATGGAAAGGGGTTGCAAAGCTTCCAAAAAACTACGAGTTGCCTGAAATCTCAGCAAACATTTTTTCACCCAATCTTGATGATTCTTTCAGGTAATGATCAGTACCCCAAAACCAATTGGCTCACCAAATTTTGTTCTTTTAGGTTAAACCGTTCGTTTGCAGTAACCGTTTTCATTTTTAGGTTTCACTCTGTTTTCTACATTATTAATACATGTATTTGGAACTCTAAATGAAACACGGTTTGTGCTAGTTCTTTGAAACTTGACACTTTAAAGCTGTTTCAAGTTCTATCTCTATGGTTTGTTTGCTGTTGATGTAGCCCTAAGCAGAGACTGGCGAAAATCACTTTCATGGAAAGGGGTTGCCAAGCTTCCAAAAAACTACGAGTTGCCTGAAATCTCAGCAAACACTTTTTCACCCAATCTTGATGATACTTTCAGGTAATGATCAGTACACCAATCCCACTTTGCTCACCAAATTTCGTTCTTCTATGTTAAACCGTTCGTTGGCAGTAACCGGATTCATTTTGAGGTTTCACTCTGTTTTCTCCTATAGGTATACATGTATTTGGAACTCTAAATCAAACACGGTTTGTGCTAGCCCTTTGAAACTTGACACAATAAAGCAGTTTCAAGTTCTATCTCTATGGTTTGTTTGCTGTTGATGTAGCCCTACGCAGAGACTGGCGAAAATCACTTTCATGGAAAGGGGTTGCCAAGCTTCCAAAAAACTATGAGTTGCCTGAAATCACAGCAAACATTTTTTCACCCAATCTTGATGATTCTTTCAGGTAATCAACAGTATACCAAAACCACTTGGCTCACCAAATTTCGTTCTTCTAGGTTAAACCATTCGTTTGCAGTAACCGTTTTCATTTTTAGGTTTCACTCTGTTTTCTCCTATAGGGATACATGTTTTTGGAACTCTAAATCAAACACGGTTTGTGCTAGCTGTTTGAAACTTGACACAAAAAAGCAGTTTCAAGTTCTATCTCTATGGTTTGTTTGCTGTTGATGTAGCCCTAAGCAGAGACTGGCGAAAATCACTTTCATGAAAAGAAGATGCCAAGCATCCAAAAAACTACGAGTTGCCTGAAATATCAGCAAGCATTTTTTCACCCAATCTTGATGATTCTTTCAGGTAATGATCAAAACACCAAAACCACTTGGCTCACCAAATTTCGATCTTCTAGTTTAAACCGTTCGTTTGCAGTTACCGTTTTCATTTTTAGGTTTCACTCTGTTTTCTCCTATAGGGATACATGTATTTGGAACTCTAAATCAAACACGGTTTGTGCTAGCCCTTTGAAACTTGACACAATAAAGCAGTTTCAAGTTCTATCTCTATGGTTTGTTTGCTGTAGATGTAGCCCTAAGCAGAGACTGGCAAAAATCACTTTCATGGAAAGGGGTTGCCAAGCTTCCAAAAAACTACGAGTTGCCTGAAATCTCAGCAAACATTTTTTCACCCAATCTTGATGATTCTTTCAGGTAAGGATCAGTACACCAAAACCACTTGGCTCACCAAATTTCGTTCTTCTAGGTTAAACCGTTCGTTTGCAGTCACCGTTTTCATTTTTAGGATTTACTCTGTTTTCTCCTATAGGGATACATGTATTTGGAACTCTAAATCAAACACGGTTTGTGCTAGCTCTTTGAAACTTGACACAATAAAGCAGTTTCAAGTTCTATCTCTATGCTTTGTTTGCTGTTGATGTAGCCCTGAGCAGAGACTGGCGAGAATCACTTTCATGGAAAGGGCCTGCCAAGTTTCCAAAAAGCTAGGAGTTGCCAGAAATCTCAGCAAACACTTTTTCACCCAATCTTGATGATACTTTCAGGTAATGATCAGTACACCAATCCAACTT
>NW_027522060.1:0-35596 GCF_052094955.1 Ictidomys tridecemlineatus
AGACTGGGGTGTAAAAGGACTGTTTCAGAGAGCAGAGTTTGGAGACTGGGGTGTAGAAGGACTTTTTCAGAAATCAGCTGTTGAAGACTGAGGTGCAGAATGACTGTTTCAGAGAGCAGAGTTTAGAAACAGCGGTGCAGAAGGACTGATACAGAGACCAGAGATTGGAGACTGAGGTGCAGATGGAATGTTACAGAGAGCAGAGATTGGAGACTTGTGTGCAGGAAAATCTTACACAGAGCAGAGGGTTGAAACTGGGGTGCAGAAGGACTGGTGCAGAGAGAAGTGGTTGGAGACTGGTGTGCACAAGCATCATTACAAAGAGTAGCTATTGGAGACTGGGGTGAAAAATGCCTATTACATAGAGCAGTTGTTGGATACTGGGGTGCAGAAGGCCTGTTACAGAGAGCAGAGATTGGAGACTGCGGGCCAGAAGGAGTGTTTAAGTGATCAGAGTTTGCAGACTGTTTAAAAGGGTCTTACAGAAAGCAGAGGTTGGAGACTGATGTACAGAAGGACTGTTACAGAGAGCAGAATTTGGAAACTGGGGTGCATAAGGATTGTTGCAGAGAACAGAGTTTTCAAACTGAGGTACAGAAGATCTGTTGCTGAGAGCAGATGTTGGAGACTGGGTGCACATGAACTGTTGCAGCGAGCATAGGTTGGAGACAGTGTGTAGATGTTTTTTTACAGAGAGCAGAGGTTGGAGACTGGGGTCCAGAAAGACAGATACAGAGAGCAGAGTTTGGAGACTTGTGTAAAGAAAGCCTTTTAAAGAGAGCCGATCTTTGAGACTGGGGTGCACGAGGACTGTTACAGAGAGCAGAGTTTAAAGATTGGGTTGCAGAAGGATTTTACAGAGAGCAGAGGTTGGAGACTGAGGTGCAGAAGCACTGTTACAAAGAGTAGAGTTTGGAGACTGAGTTGCAGAAGGATCGTAGCAGAGAGCAGAGCTTGAAGACTGGGGTGCAAAAGGACTCTTGCAGAGAGCAAAGATTTTAGACTGGGGTGTAGAAGGACTGTTGCAGTTAGGAGAGGTAGGAGTTTGGGATCAAGAAGGACCCTTAGAGAAAGCAGTGGTTGGAGACTGCAGTACAGAAGGACTGTTATAGAGAGCAGAGGTTGGAGACTGGGATGGAAAAGAACTGTTGCAGAGAGTAGATGTTCGAGACTATGGTGCAAAAGGACTGATGCAGAGAACAGAGGTTAGAGACAGGGGTGCAGAAGGACTGTTGAAGAGAGCAGAGGTTGGAGACTGGGGTGCAGAAGAATCTTACAGTGAGCACAGGTTGGAGTCTGAGATGCAGGAGGACTGTGATAGAGAGCAGACGTTTAAGACTGGGGTGCAGAAAGATTGTTGCAGAGAGCAGAGGTTGGACACTGGGGTCCAGAAGGACTCTTGCAGAGAGCAGAGATTGGAGACTGAGGTGCAGAAGGACTGCTACTGAGAGCAGATTTTGGAGACTGTGGTCCAGGACTGATACAAAATACAGATGTTGGAGACTGGGGTGTAGAATGATTCTTGCAGACAGCAGAGGTGGAATACTGGGTTGCAGAAAGACTGTTGGATAGAGCAGAGGTTGGAGACTGTGGTTCAGAAGGACTGATACAGAAAGCAGAGTTTGGAGACTGGGGTGCAGAAGGACCATTACAGAGAAGAGAGGTTGAAGACTGCGGTGCAGAAGGACTGTTACAGAGAACAGAGTTTGGATACTGCGGTGCAGAAAGACTGTTGCAGAGAACACAGGTTGGAGACTGGGGTGCAGAAGGATCGTGGCAGAGAGCAGAGTTTTCAGACTGAGGTGCAGAAAGACTAATGTAGAGAGCAGATGTTGGAGACTGGGGTTCATAATGACTGTGGCAGAGAGCAGAGGTTGGAGACTTGTGTGCATATGGACTGTTCCAGAAAGTAGATGTTGGAGACTGGGGGTGCAGAAAGCCTTTTACCTAGAGCAGAGTTTGGAGAAACGGTGCAAAAGGACTGTTACAGAGAGCAGAGTTTGTAGATTTGTTTGCAAAAGGATCTTACAGAGAGTAGAGTTTGGAGACTGAGATGCAGAAAAACTGTTACAGAGAAATGAGTTTGAAGACTGACCTGCAGAAGTACAATTGCAGAGAGCAGAGGTTGAAGACTGAGGTGCAGAAGGACTGTTAAAGAGAGCAGAGGTTGGAGACTGAGGTGCAGAAGGACTGATACAGAATGCAGAGTTTTGAGACTGGGTTGCAGAAGTACCATTACAGAGAGCAGAGGTTGGTGACTGAGGTGCCGATAGAACATTGAAGATAGCATAGGTTGGAGACTGGGGTGGAGAAGGATCGTACAGAGAGCAGAGGTTGGAGACTGGAATGCAGAAGGACTGTTGTAGAGAGCAGATGTTAGAGACTGGGGTGCAGAAGGATTGTTGCAGAGAGCAGTGGTTGGAAACTGGGTTGCAAAAGGACTGTTGCAGAGAGCAAGGATAGAGACTGAGGTTCAGAAGGACTCTTACAGAGAGCAGAGGTTGTAGACTGGGGTGCAGGACTGATACAGAAAGCAGAGGTTGAAGACTGGGGTGCAGAAGGACCGTTACAGAGAGCACAGATTGGAGACTGGGTTACAAAAGGACTTATATAGAGAGCAGAGATTGGAGACTGGGGAGCAGAAAGACTGTTGCAAGAACAGAGGTTTAAGACAGGGTTTCAGAAGGACCATTGCAGAGAGCAGAAGTTGGAGACTGAGATGCAGAAGGATTGTAATAGAGAGCTGAGTTTGGAGACTGTGGTGCAGAAGAACTGTTACTGAGAGTAGAGTTTGGAGACTGGGGTACAGAAGCATATTACAGCGAGCAGAGGTTGGAGACTGGGGTTAAGAAGGACTGCTGCAGAGAGCAGAATTTGGAGACTGGGGTGTAGATGGATTGTTACAGAGAGCAGAGGTTGGTTACTGGGGTGCAGAAGGACTTGTGCATAGAACAGAAGTTGGAGAATTGGGTGCAGAAGGAACTGTTGCAGAGAGCAGATGTTGGAGACTGAGATGCAGAAGGACTGTTATAGAGAGCAGAGGATTGAGACAGAAGTGCAGAAGAAATTATTCAAGAAACAGAGGTTGAAGACTGGGGTACAGGAGGACCATTAGAGAGAGCAGATGTTGGAGTCTTGAGTACAGAAGACTCTTACAAAGAGCAGAGGTT
The DNA here is from genome assembly GCF_052094955.1 of Ictidomys tridecemlineatus. Classification (NCBI taxonomy): domain Eukaryota; kingdom Metazoa; phylum Chordata; class Mammalia; order Rodentia; family Sciuridae; genus Ictidomys; species Ictidomys tridecemlineatus. Next base: position 3,171 of record NW_027522060.1, read on the forward strand.
GGAGACTAGGGTGCAGGAGAACTGTTGCAGAGAGTAGATGATGGAGACTGGGGTCCAGAAAAACTGTAGCAGAGAGCAGACGTTAGAGACTAACGTGCAGAAGGACAATTACACAGAGCAGAGGTTGGAGACTGGAGTGCAGAAGGACTGATACAGAAAGCAGAGTTTGGAGATTCGGGTGCAGAAGTATCCTTACAGAGAGCAGAGTTTCGAGAATGCAGTACAGAAGGAATCTTACAGAGAGCAGAGTTTGGAAACTGGGGTGGAGAATAACTGTTGCAGATAGCAGATGTTGGAGACTGGGATGCAGAAGGAATGTTGCAGAGAGCAGAGGATGGAGACTGGCGTGCACAGGACTGTTGCAGAGAGCAGAGGTTGCAGACTGATTTTCAGAAGGACTCTTAGAGATGGCAGAATTTGGAGACTGTGGTGCACAACGACTGAAACAGAAAGCAGAGGTTAGATACTGGGGTGCATAAGGACCCTTACGGAGAACAGAGGTTGGAGACTGTGGTACCGAGAGAAGAGGTTGGAGACTGGGGTGCCGATGGATTATTGCAGAGAGCAGAGTTTTTAGACTGAGGTACAGAAGAACTGTTGCAGAGAGCAGATGTTGGAAACTGGGGTTCACAAGGACTGTTGCAGCGAGCAGAGGTTTGTGCCTGGGGTGCCAAACGATCTTTGCAGAGAGAAAAGGTTGGACACTGAGGTGCAGAAGGATCGTTGCAGAGAGCAGAGGTTTGAGACTTGGGTGCAGAAGGATCATTACAGAGAGCAGAATTTGGAGACTGAGGTGCAGAAGGAATGTTTCAGTGAGTAAAGGTTGGAGACTTGGGTGCAGAAGGACTGTTGCAGAAAGCAGAGTTTGGAGACTGGGGTGCAGAAGGACTTATAGAGAAAGCAGATGTTGGAGACTGGGGTGCAGAAGGACCGTTACAGAGAACAAAGGTTGGAGAATCCGGTACAGAAAGACTGTTACAGAGATCATAGGTTAAAAACTGGGGTGCAGAAGACTGTTGCAGAAAACAGAGGTTAAAGACTGGGGTGCAGAAAAACTGTTGCAGAGAGCAGAGGTTGGAGACTGAGGTGCAGAATTATTGTTACAGAGAGCAGAGTTTGGAGACTGGGTTGCAGAAGAACTGTTATAGTGAGCAGCGTTTAGAGACTGGTGTGCAGAAGGATCTTGCAGAGAGCAAAGGTTAGAGACTGGGGTGAAGAAGGACTGCTGCAGAGAGCAGAATTCGGAGACTGGGCTGCAGAAGAATTGTTACAGAGAATAGAGGTAGGATACTGGAGTGCAGAAGGACTTGTGCATAGAGCAGAAGTTGGAGATTTGGGTGCAGAAGGAACAGTTGCAGAGAGTAGAGGTTGGAGACTGAGGTGCAGAAGGACTATTATAGAGAGCAGAGGATTGAGACAGGGGTGCAGAATAAATGATTCAAAAAGCAGAGGTTGAAGACTGGGGTACAGGAGGACCATTAGAGAGAGCAGAGTATGGAGTCTTTAGTAAAGAAGGACTCTTACAAAGAGCAGAGTTTGGAGACTGGGGTGCAGAAGGACTGTTGAAGAGAGTAGATGATGAAGACTGGGGTCCAGAAAAACTGTAGCAGAGAGCAGACGTTAGAGACTGAGGTGCAGAAGTACAGTTACACAGAGCACAGTTTGGAGACTGGGGTGCAAAAGGACTGATACAGAAAGCAGAGTTCGGAGATTCGGGTGCAGAAGTATCCTTACAGAGAGCAGAGTTTCGAGAATGCAGTACAGAAGGATTCTTACAGAGAGCAGCGTTTGGAGACTGGGGTGGAGAAGGAATGTTGCAGAGAGCAGAGGATGGAGACTGGGGTGCGCAAGAACTGTTGCAGAGAGCAGAGGTTGCAGACTGAGTTGCAGAAGGAGTCTTACAGACGGTAGAGTTTGGAGACTGTGGTGCAAGAAGACTGATACAGAAAGCAGAGATTGGATACTGGGGTGCATAAGGACCCTTACGTAGAATAGAGGTTGGAGACTGTGGTACAGAAGGACTGGTACCGAGAGAAGAGGTCGGAGACTGGGGTGCAGAAGAACCGATGTAGAGAACAGAGGTTGGAGACTGGGGTGCAGACGGATCATTGGGTCGAGCAGTGTATAAAGACTAGGTATAGAAGGACTGCTGCAGAGAGCAGAGGTTCGAGTCTGGAGTGTAGAAGTACTGTTGCAGAGAGCAGACGTTGGAGACTGGGGTGCAGAAGGATCGTTTGGGCAAGCAGAGTATGGAGACTGGGGTGTAGAAGGACTGTTACAGAGAGCAGAGGTTAGAGACTGGGTTGTCAAAGGACTGTTTCAGAGAGCAGATGTTGGAGGCTTGGCCGCAGAAGGAATGTTGCATAGAGCAGAGATTGGAGACTGAGGTACAGAAGAACTGTTACAGATAGTAGAGGTTGGAGACTGGGGTGCAGATGGATTATTGCAGAGAGCAGAGTTTTCAGACTGAGGTACAGAAGAACTGTTGCAGACAGCAGATGTTGGAGACTGGGGTTCACAAGGACTGTTGCAGCGAGCAGAGGTATGATACTGGGGTGCCAAAGGATCTTTGCAGAGAGAAGAGTTTGCACATTGAGGTGCAGAAGGATCATTGCAGAGAGCAGAGTTTGGAGACTGGGGTGCAGAAGGATCATTACAGAGAGCAGAGTTTGGAGACTGGCGTGCAGAAGGAATGTTGCAGTGAGCAGAGGTTGGAGACTTGGGTGCAGAAGGACTGTTGCAGAGAGCAGAGGTTAAAGACTGGTGTGCAGAAAGACAGTTACAGATAGCAGACGTTGGATACTGGGGTGCAGATGGACTGATAGAGAGAACAGAGGTTGGACACTGGAGTGCAGAAGGCCTGTTACAGAGAGCACAATTTGGAGAATGGGGTGATGAAGGACTGTTACAGAGAGCAGAGTTTGGAGACTGGGTTGCAGAAGGATCTTACAGACAGCAGAGATTGGAGACTGAGGTGCAGAAGCACTATTACATAGAGTAGAGGTTGGAGACTGAGGTGCAGAAGGACCGTTGCAGAGAGCAGAGGTTGGAGACAGGGGTGCAGAAGGACTGATGCAGAGAGCAGAGGTTTTAGACTGGGATGTACGAGGACTGTTGCAGACAGTAGAGGTTGGAGATTGGGGTCCAGAAGGACTGTAGCAAAGAGCAGAGGTTTGAGACTGGATTGCAGAAGGACTGACACAGAAAGAAGAGGCTGGAGACTCTGATGCAGAAGTACCCTTACAGAGGTTGCAGACTAAGTTGCAGAAGGACGGTTACAGAGGGAAGAGTTTGGTGACTGTGGTTCAAAACGACTGATACAGAAAGCAGAGGTTGGATACTGGGGTGAATAAGGACCCTTACAGAGAACAGAGATTGGAGACTGTGGTACAGAAAGACTGTTACAGAGAGCAGAGGTTTGAGACTGGGGTACAGAAGGACCGTTGGGGCGATCAGAGTATGGAGACTTGGATGTAGAAGGACTGTTGAATAGAGCAGTGATTGGAGACTGACTTACAAAAGGACTGTTACAGAGAGCAGAGTTTTTAGACTGGGGTACAGATGGATTATTGCAGAGAGAAGAGTTTTCAGACTGAGGTACAGAAAAACTGTTGCAGGAAGCAGATGTTGGAGACTGGGGTTCACAAGGACTATTGTAGCTAGCAGAGGTTTCAGACTTGGATGCAGAAGGCCTGTTACTGAGAGCAGAGGTTGGAGACTGGGGTGCAGAACGACTGGTACAGAGAGCAGGGTTTGCAGACTGGGTTTCAGAAGGGTCTTACAGAGAGCAGAATTAGGAGACAGACGTTCAGAAAGACTGTTACAGAGAGCAGAGTTTGGAGACTGGGATGCAGAGGGATTGTTGCAAAGAACATATTTTTTAGACTGAGGTACAGAAGAATTGTTGCAGAAAGCAGATTTTGGAGACTGGGGTGCAGAAGGGTCGTTGCTAAGAGCATAGGTTGGAGATTGGGTTGCAGATGGACTGATACAGAGAGCAGAGTTTGGAGACTGGGGTGCAGAAGGATCTTACAGAGAGCAGAGTTTTGAAACTGAGGTGCAAAAGCACTGTTAAAGAGAGTAGAGGTTGGAGACTGAGGTGCAGAAGGACCCTTGCAAAGAGCAGAGGTTGGAGACTGAAGTGCAGAAGAATTGTTACAGAGAGAAGAGGTTGGAGACTGTGGTGCAGAAAAACTTTTGCTGAGAGCAGAGGTTTTAGCCTGGGGTTTAGAAGGACTGTTGCAGAGAGTAGAGGTTGGAGATTGGGGTCCAGAAAGACTGTTACAGAGAGCACAGTTTGGAGACTGGGGTGAAGAAGGACTGTTGCATAGAGCAGATTCTGGAGACTGGGGTTTAAAAGGAAAGTTGCAGAGAGCACAGGATTGAGACTGGGGTGCATAAGTATTTTTGGGGTGAGCAGAGTATGGAGAATGGGGTGTAGAAGGACTGTTACAGAGAGCAGAGGTTGGAGACTAGTGTTTAGAAAGACTTTTTCAGAAAGCAGACGTTGGAGACTTGGGTAAAAAAGTATTGTTGCAGAGAGTAGAGGATGGAGACTCAGATGCAGAAGACTTTTACCGAAAGCAGATTTTGAAGACTGGGGTGCAGAAGGACTGTTACAGAGAGCAGACTTTGGAGACTGGGGGTGCAGAAAAACCGTTGCAGAGAGCAGAGTTTGGAGACTGGGGTTAAGAAAAATTGTTAGAGAGAGCAGAGGTTCGAGACTGTGATGCAGAAGGACTTTTACTGAGAGCACAGGTTGGAGACTGAGGTGCAGAGAAACTGTTGCAGAGAGCAAAGTTAGGAGACTGGGGTTCAGAAGGAGTGTTGCACAGAGCAGATGTTGGAGACTAAATTGCATAAGGACCATTACAGGGAGAATAAGTTGGAGACTGGTGTACAGAGGAGTGTTACAGAGAGCAGAGTTTGGAGACAGGTGTGCAGAAAGATCTTAGAGGAAGCATAAGTTGGAGACTGGGGTGCAGAAGGACTGTTGCTGATTGCAGAGGTTGGAGACTGGGGTGGGGAAGGATCATTGAAGAGAGAAGAGTTTGGAGATTGGGGGCAAAAGGCCTGTTACATACAGCAGATGTTGGAGACTGGGGTGAAGAAGGCCTTTTACAAAGAGCAGTTTTTGGAGACTGGGGTGCAGAAGTTCAGTTACAGAGATAATAGTTTGGAGACTGGGTTGCAAAAGAATCTTACTGAGAGCAGAGGTTGGAGACTGAGAGGCAGAAGGAGAGAGCAGTGATTAGAGACTGCAGTGTAGAAGGACTAATACAGAAAGCAGAGGTTTAAGACTAGGGTACAGAAGGACCCTTACAGAGAACAGAGGTTGGAGACTGAAAGGCTCTTACAGAGAGCAGACATTGGAGACTGGGGTTCAGAATGACTGCTGTAGAGAACAGAGGTTGGAGACTGGTTTACAGAAAGACCATTGCAGAAAGTAGAGGTTGGAGACTGGGTTTCAGAAGGATCATACAGAGAGCAGAGTTTTGAAACTGAGGTGCAGAAGAACTGTGGCAGAGAGAAAAGGTTAGAGATTGGGGCGCTGAAGGAATGTAGCAGAGATTAGAGGTTGGAGTATGAGATGCAGAAAGACTATTACAGAGAGATCAGGTTGGAGACTGGGGTGCAGAAAAACTGATACAAAAACAGAGTTTGGAGACTGGGGTGCAGAAGGCCCCTAACAGAGAGCAGAGTTTGGAGACTGGGGTGGAGAAGGACTGTTTCAGAGAGCAGAGGATGGAGACTGGGTTGCAGAAATAATCTTGCAGAGAGCAGAGTTTGAAGACTGGTTGCAGAAGGACTGTTTCAGAGATAAGAGGTTGCAGAGTGAGGTGCAGAATGACGGTTACAGAGAGCAGAGTTTGGAGACTGTGGTGCAGATGGACTGATATAGAAAGTAGAGGTGGGAGACTGGGTTGCAAAAGTTCCCTTACAGAGAACAGAGGTTGGAGACTGCAGTACAGAAGGACTGTTGTAAAGAACAAGGTTGGAGACTGGGGTTAAGAGGTACCAATGCAGAGAGCAGAGGTTGAAGACTGGGCTGCAGAAAGAATGTTACAGAGAAAACAGGTTGAAAACTAAGGTGTAGAAGGAGTGTTACAGAGAGCAGAGTTTGGAGACTGAGGTGTATAAGAACTGTTACAGAAATAGGTTGTTGGAAATTGGGGTGTAAAAGGACCCTTACAGAGAACAGAGTTTGGAGACTTCCGTACAGAAGGACTGTTACACAGAGCAGATCTCGGAGACTGCGGAGCAGCAGGACTGTTGCAGAGGACAGATGTTGGAGACTGGGGTGGAGAAGGAATGTTACAGAAAGCAGAGTTTGGAAAGTCCAGTGCAGAAGGATCTTACAGAGAACAGAGTCTGGAGACGGTGGTGCAGAGAACTGTTGCACAGAGCAGAAGTTGGAGACTGGGGTCTAGAAGGATCGTTGCAGAGAGCAGATTTTAAAGACTGAGGTGCAGATAGACTGTTACAGAGAGAATAGTTTGGAGACTGAGGTGCAGAAGGACAGTTACAGAGAGCAGAGTTTGGAGACTGGTATGAAGAAGGACTGTTACAGAGAGCAGAGTATGGAGACTGGGGTTCAGATGGATCTTACAGAGAGCAGAGTTTGGAAACTGGGGTGCAAAAGGAACGTTACAGAGAGCAAATGTTGGAGACTGGGATGGAGAAGAATTGTTGCAGAGAGAAGAGGTTGGAGACTGGAGTGCATAAGGACCTTACAGAGAGCAGAGGTTCGTGACTAGGGTGCAGAAGGACTGTTGCTGAGAGCAGAGGTTGGATACTGGGTTGGAGAAAAATTATTGCAGACAGAAGAGGTTGGAGACTGGGGTTCTGAAGGCCTGTTACAGAGATCAGATTCGAAACTGGGTTGCAAAAATTCTGTTATAGAGAGCAGAGGTTGGAAACTATTCTGCAAAAGGACTGTTACAGAGAGCACAGTTTGGAGACTGGGTTGCAGAAGGGTCTTACAGAGAGTAGAGGTAGGAGACTGAGGTGCAGAAGGATCGTTACAGAGAGCAGAGTTTTTAGACTGAGTTGCTGAAAGACTCTTGCAGAGAGCAGATGTGGGAGACTGGTGTGCAGAAGGACTGTTACAGAGAGCAGAGTTTGGAGAATGGGTTGGAGAAGGATCTTACAAAGAGCAGAGGTTGAAGAATCAGGTGCAGAAAGACTGATACAAAGAGTAGATGTTGGAGACTGAGGTGCAGAAGTAACGTTGCAGAATACACAGTTTTGAGACTGAGATGCACATGGATTATTAAAGAGAGCAAAGTTTGGAGACTGGGGTGCACAAAGACTGTTGCAGATAGCGGATTTTGGAGACTGGGGCGCATAAGGACTGTTATAGAGAGCAGAGGTTGGAGACTGGGGTGAAAAAGGACTGTAAAAGAGAGCTGATATTGGTAACTAGGGTGCCGAAGAACTGTTGCAGAGAGCAGATGTTGTAGACTGTGGTGGAGAAGAACTGTTGCGGAGAGCAGAGGTTGGAGAAAGGGTTGCAGAAATACTGTTACAGAGAGCAGAGATTGGAGACAGTGGTGCAGAAGTATCTTAAAGAGAGCAGAATTTAGAGACTGAGGTGCAGACGGGCTGTTAAAGAGAGCAGAGGTTGGAGACTGAGGTGTAGATGGACTGTTAAAGAGAGCAGAGGTAGGAGACTGGGGTGCAGAAGATTCGTTCCAGACAGCAGAGTTTTCAGGCTGAGGTGAGTAGGACTGTTGCAGAGAGCATATGTTGGAGACTGGGGTGCAGAAGGACTGTTGCAGAGAGCGGAGGTTGGAGACTGGGTTTTAGAAGGACTGTTACAGAGAGCAGAGTTTGGAGATTCAGGTGCAGAAGGACTGTTACAGGAAGCAGCATTTGGAAATTGTAATGCAGAAGGACCGTTAAAGAGAGCAGAGGTTGAATACTGCGGTACAGAAGAACTGTTACACAGAGCAGATCTCGGAGACTTGGGAGAAGAATGACTGTTGCAGAGGAAAGGAGTTGGAGACTGAGGTGGACAAGGAATGTTACAGAGAGCAGAGTTTAGTAACTGGAGTGCAGAAGGATCTCACAGAGAGCAGAGGTCGGAGACTGTGGTGCAGAAAGACTTTTACACAGAGCAGAAGTTGGAGACTGGGGTCCAGAAGGATCATTGCAGACAGCAGATTCTAGAGACTGAGGTGCAGATGGACTGTTAAAGAGAGCGAAGTTTGGAGACTGAGGTGCAGAAAAACAGTTACAGAGATTAGAGTTTGGAGACTGGTGTGCAGAAGGAGTGTTACAGAGAGCACAGGTTGGAGACTGGGGTTCAGATGGATCTTACATAGAGCAGAGATTAGATACTGGGTTGCAAAAGGATTGTTGCAGAGAGCAGATGGTAGAGACTGGGATGTACAAGAATCATTGCAGAGAGAAAAGGTTGAAGACTGGCGTGCATAAAAATCTTACAGAGAGCAGAGTTTGGTGACTAGGGTGCAGGAATGTTGCCGAGAGCAGAGGTTTGAGACTGGGGTGGAGAAAAATCATTGCAGAGAGAAGAGTTTGGAGACTGGGGTTCTGAAGGCCTGTTACAGAGAGCAGAGGTTCGAGACTGGGTTTTAAAATTCCTGTTACAGAGAGCAGAGGTTGGAAACTATTCTGCAGAAGGACTGTTACAGAGAGCAGAGTTTGGGGACTGGGTTGCAGAAGGGTCTTACAGAGAGCAGAGGTAATAGACTGAAGTGCAGAAAGATCGTTGCAGAGAGTAGAGTTTTTAGACTGAGTTGCTGAAAGACTCTTGCAGAGAGCAGATGTTGGAGACTGGTGTGCAAATGGATTGTTGCAGAGAGCAGAGGTTGGAGTCTGGTGTGCAGGAGGACTGTTACAGAGAGCAGAGTTTGGAGACTGAGTTGTAGAAGGATCTTACAGAAAGCAGAGGTTAAAGAATCAGGTGCAGAGAGACTGTTACAGAGAGAAGATGTTGGAGACTGAGGTGCAGAAGTAACGTTGCAGAGTACAGAGTTTGGACACTGAGGTGCAGAAGGATTGTTACAGAGAGCATAGGTTGCAGACTGGGGTGCAGAAGGACTTTTGCAGATACCGGACTTTGGAGACTTGGCTGTAGAAGGACTGTAATACAGAGCATAGGTTGGAGACTGTGGTGCAGAAAGACCGTTACAGAGAGCAGAGGTTGGATTCTGCAGTACAGGAGGACTGTTACAGAGAGGAGAGTTTGGAAACTGGGGTGGAGAAGGACTGTAAAAGAGAGCTGATGTCGGTAACTAGGGTGCGGAAGGACTGTTGCAGAGAGCAGAGTTTTGAGACTGGGGTGCAGAAGAACTGTTTCAGAGAGCAGAGGTTGGAGACTGGGGTGCAGAAGGACTGTTACATAGAGCAGAGTTTGGAGAGAGGGGTGCAGGAGGATCTTACAGAGAGCAGAATTTGGAGACTGAGGTGCAGAAGGACTCTTGTAGGTATCAGAGGTTGGAGACTGGGGTGCAATAGGATCATTGCAGAGAGCAGAGGTTAAAGACGTGGGTGCAGATGTATCGTTGCAGTGAGCAGAGGTTAGAGACTTGCGTGCAGAAGGCCTGTTACAGAGAGGAGAGTTTAGAGACTGGGGTGCAGAAGGACTGGTAAAGAGAGCAGATTTTGAAGACTTGGTTGCTGAAGGATCTTACAAAGAGCAGAGGTTGGAGACTAAGGTGCAAGTGGACTGTTACAGAGAGCAGAGATTTTAGACGGGGGTGCAGAAGAATCGTGGAGAGCAGAGGTTTCAGACTGAGGTGCAGAAGGACTCTTACAGAAAGCAGAGGTTGTAAATTGGGGTGCAGAAGGACCATTACAGAGAGCAGAGGTTGGAGACTTGGGTTCAGAAGGACAGTTACAAAAGCATAGGTTGGAGACTGAGGTGAAGAAGGATAGACACAGAGAGCAGAGGTTGGAGACTGGGGTTCAGAAGGACTGATACAGAAAGCAGAGGTTGGAGACTGGGGTGCAGAAAGACCTTTACAAAGAGCAGAGTTTGGTGAATGCGGTACAGAAGGACTGTTACAGAGAGCAGATATTGGAGACTGGGGAGCAGGAGGACTGTTGCAGAGGACAGAGTTTGGAGACTGGGGTGCCGCAGGACCCTTGCAGAAAGCTGAGGTTGGGGACTAGGGTGGAGAAGGAATGTTAGAAAGAGCCTAGTTTGGAAACTGGAGTGCAGAAAGATCTTACAGAGAGCAAAGTTTGGAGACTGAGGTGCAGAAGGACTGTTGCAGAGAGCAGACGTTGAAGACTGGGGTCCAGAAAAATCGTTGAAGAGAGCAGAGTTTGCAGACTGGGATGCAGAAGGCTGTTGCAGAGAGCAAACGTTGGAGACTGAGGTGCAGAATGACTGTTTCAGAGAGCAGATGTTGGAGACAGGGATTCAGATGGATCTTAGAGAGAGCAGAGGTCGGAGACTGAGATGCAGAAGGATTTTAACAGACAGAAGAGGTAGGAGACTGGGGTGCAGAAAGTTTGTTTAAGACAGCAGAGTTTTCAGACTGTGGTGCAGAAGATCTTTTGCAGAGACCAGATGTTGGAGACTGGGGTCTAGAAGGACTGTTGCAGAGAGCAGAGGTTGGAGACTTGGGTTAAGAATGATTGTTGAAGAGAGAAGAGATTGAAGAATGGTGTGCGAAGGAATGTGACAGAGAGCAGAGTTGGGAGACTGGGTTGGCGAAAGTTCACACAGAGAGCAGAGGTTGGAGACTGAAGTGAAGAAGTACTGTTACAGAGAGTATAGGTTGTAGACTGAGGTGCAGAAAAACCGTTGCAGAGAACAGAGTTTGCAGACTCAGGTGCAGAAAGATTTTTACGGAGAGCAGAGTTTAGAGACTAGGGTGCAGAAGGACTGTTGCAGAGAGCAGAGGTTGGAGACTGAGGTGCAGAAGTCCTGTTACATAGAACAGAGGTTAGAGACTGGGGTGCAGAAGGATCGTTGCAAATAGCAGATCGTGAAGACAGGGGTGCAGAAGGATCTTACAGAGTGCAGAAGTTGGAGACTGGGTTGCAGAAGTATTTTACAGAGAGCAGAGTTGGTAGAATGAGGTGCAGAAGGACTGTTACATGCAGCAGAGGTAGGAGACTGGGGTGCAGAAAGTTCGTTGAAGACAGCTGAGTTTTCAGACTGAGGTGCAGAAGGACTGTTTCAGAGAGCAGAGGTGGAGACTGGGGTGCAGAAGGCGTATTACAGAAAGCAGAGACTCTAGTATAGGGTGCAGAAAGAACGTTACAGAGAGTAAAGGTTGGAGAATGCAGTAAAGAAGGACTGTTGCAGACAGCAGAATTTAGAGACTGGGGTGCAGAAGTCCTGTTACATAGAACAGAGGTTGGAGACTGGGGTGCAGAAGGATCATTGCAGATAGCAGATCTTGGAGACAGGGGTGCAGAAGGATCTTACAGAGTGCAGAAGTTGGAGACTGGGTTGCAGAAGTATTTTACAGAGAGCAGAGTTGGCAGAATGAGGTGCAGAAGGACTGTTACATGCAGCAGAGGTAGGAGACTGGGGTGTAGAAACTTCGTGGAAGACAGCTGAGTTTTCAGACTGAGGTGCATAAGGACTGTTGCAGAGAGCAGAGGTTGGAGACTGGGGTTAAGAGGGATGGTTGCAGAGAGCAGAGATTGGAGACTGGTGTTCAGAAGGACTGTTACAGAGAGCAGATTTTGGAGACTGGGTTTTAGAAGGATACTACAGAGAGCAGAGGTTGGTGAGTGAAGTGCAGAACGACTGTTACAAAGAGTAGAGGTTAAAGACTGGGCTGCAGAAGGACTGTTTTAGAGAGCAATGGTTGGAGACTGGGGTCCAGAAAGACTGATGCAGAGAGCAGAGGTTGGAGGCTGAGGTACTGAAGTCTTGTTACAGAGAGAAGAGGTTGGAACCTTGGATGCAGAAGGACTGTTGCAGAGAGAAGAGGTTGGATACTGGGGTGAAGATGGATCTTACAGAGAGAAGAATTTGAAGACTGAGGTGCAGAAGGACTGTTGCGGAGATCAGAGGTAGTAGACTGGGGTGCAGTAGGATCATGGCAGAGAGCAGAGTTTGGAGACTGGGGTGCAGTAGGATCGTTGTACAGTGCAGATTTTGGAGACTGGAGAGCAAAAAGTCTTCTACAGAGAGAAAATTTTGGAGACTGGCGTTAGAAGGCCTGTTATAGAGAGGAGAGTTTGAAGACTGGGATGCAGAAGAACTGTTATAGACAGCAGAGTTAGGAGATTGGGTTGCTGAAGAATCTTACATAGAGCAGAGTTTGGAGACTAGGTGCAGATGGACTGTTACAGAGAGCAGTGTTTGGAGACCAGGGTGTAGAAGGATCGTGCAGAGAGCTGAGGTATCAGATGGAGGTGCAGAAAGACTGTTACAGAGAGCAGAGTTTGCAGACTGATGTACAGAAGGACCGTTACAGAAAGAAGTGGTTAGAAATTGGGGTGCGGAAGGACCGTAACAGAGACCATATTTTGGAGACTGTGGTATAGAAAAACTGTAACAGAGAGCAGAGGTTGCAGACTGCGTTGCAGAATAATAGATACAGAGAGCAGAGGTTTGAGACTGGGTTTTAGAAGGAAGTACAGAGAGCAGAGGTTTAAGAGTGAAGTGCAGAAGGACTGTTACAGAGAGTAGAGGTTGGAGACTGAGGTGCAGAAGGACCGTTGCAGAGATCAGAGGTTGGAGACTGGGGTGCAGTAGGATCATTACAGAGAGCAGAGTTTGGAGACTGGGTTGCTGAAGGATCTTACAGAGAGCAGACGTTAGAGACTGATGTGCAGGTGTACTGTTACAGAGAGCAGTGGTTGAAGACTGGGGTGCAGAAAGATCATGTAGAGAGCAGAGGTTTCAGTCTGAAGTGCAGAAGGACTGATACAGAGAGCAGAGGTTGGAGACTGAGATGTAGGAGGACTGTTACAGGAAGCAGAGGTTGGAAATTGGCGTGCAGAAGGATCGTTAAAGAGAGCAGAGTTTTGAGACTGCGGTTTAGGACTTTTACCGAGAGTAGAGGTTAGAGACTGGGATGCAGAAAGACTCTTACAGAGAGCACAAGTTGGAGACTGAGGTGCAGAAGGATGGATACAGAGAACAGGGTTTGGATTGTGGGGTTTAGACAGGCTGTACAGAAAGCAGAGTTTGAAGAAAGGGGTGTAGAAGAACCAAAACAGAGAGCAGATGTTGGACACTGCGGTACAGAAGGACTGTTACAGAGAGCAGATCTCGGAGCCAGGGGAGCAGAAAGACTGTTGCAGAGAGAATAGGTTGGAGAATGACGTGCAGAAGGACTGTTACACAGAGCAGAGTTTGGAGACTGGGGTGCAGAAGAACTGTTACAAAGAGCAGAGTTTGGAGACTGTGGTGCAGAAGGACTTTTACTGAGAGCAGAGTTTGGAGACTGGGTTCAGATTGATCTTACTGAGAGCAGAGTTTGGAGACTGGGGTGCAAAAGGACTGTTACACAGAGCAGAGGTTGGAGACTCGGTTGCAGAAGTCCTGTTTTAGAGAGCAGAGGTTGGAGATTGTTGTGCAGAAGGACTGTTACAGACTGCAGAGTTTAAAGACTGGGTTGCAGAAGGATCAAACAGAGAGCAGAGTTGGGAGACTGAGGTGCAGAAGGACTGTTACAGAGAGCAGAGGTAGGAGACTGGGGTGCAGAAGGGTCGTTGCAGAGAGCAGAGTTTTCAGACTGAGGTGCAGAATGACTGTTGCAGAGATCAGATGTTAGAGACTGGCGTGCAGAAGGACTGTTGCAGAGAGCAGATGTTGGTAACTAGGGTCCATAAAGACTGTTGTAGAAAGCAGAGGTTGGAGACTGGGGTGCAGAAGGACTGTTGCAGAGAGCAGAGTTTGTAGACTGAGGTGTGGAAGTCCTGTTACAGAGACAGAGTTTGGAGACTCGGGTGCAGAATGACAGTTTCAGAGAGCAGAGTTTAAATACAGGGGTGCCTAAGGATCTTACAGAGAGCAGAATTTGGAGAGTGAGTTGCAAAAGGACTGTTGCAGTAATCAGAGGTTGGAGACTGAGGTGCAGAAGGACTCTTATAGAGAGCAGAGGTTGGAAACTGGGGTACAGAAAAACTGATACAGAAAGCAGAGTTTGGAGTCTGGGGTGCAGAAAAACCATTACAGAAAGCAGAGGTTGAATACTGCAGTACAAGAGGACTGTTACAGAGAGCAGTGTTTAAAGACTGGGGTGCATAATTATTGTAGCAGAGAGCAGATGTTGGTAACTAGGTTGCAGAAGGACTGTTTCAGAGAGAAGAGTTTGGAGACTGGGGTGCAGAAGGACTGTGACAGAGAGCAGAATTTTGATACAGGGGTGCAGAAAGACTGTTGCAGATATCAGAGTTTGGAGACTGGGGTGCAGTAGGATCATTGCAGAGAGCAACAGTTTGAGACTGGGGTGCAGAAGGATCATTGCATAGAGCAACAGTTTGAGACTGGGGTGCAGAAGGCCTGCTGCAGAGAGCAGTGTTTTTTGACTGGAGTGTAGAAGGTCAGTTACAGGGAGGAAAGGTTGTAGACAGGGGTGAAGAAAACCTGTTACAGAGAGCAGAGTTTGGAGACTGGTTTGCTGAAGGAACTTACAGAGAGCAGATGTTGGAGACTGAGGTGCAAATGGACTATTACAGAGGGCAGTGTTTGGAGACTGGAGTGCAGAAGAATCGTGGAGAGCAAAGGTTTCATACTGAGGTGCAGAATTACTGTTACAGAGAGAAGAGGTTGGAGACTGAGGTGTAGAAGGACTGTTACAGAGAGGAGTGTTTGGAGATTGGGGTGCAGAAGAATCGTGGAGAGCAAAGGTGTCAGACTGATGTGCAGAAGTACTGTTACAGAGAGAAGAGGTTGGAGATTGAGGTGTAGAAGGACTGTTACAGAGAGCAGAGTTTGAGACTGATGTGCAAAAGGACTGTTACAGAAAGCACAGGTGGAAGACTGAGATGCAGAAGGATAAATACAAAGAGCAGAGGTTGGAGACTCGGGTTCAGAAAAACTGATTCAAAAAGCAGAGGTTGGAGACTGGGTTGCAGAAGGACCCTTACAGAGAGCAGAGGTTGGAAAGTGCTGTCTGTTACAGAGAGCAGATCTCGGAGACTGGGGAGCAGAAGGACTGATGCAGAGAACAGAGGTTTGAGACTGGGGTGGAAAAGAAATTTTAGAGAGAGCAGAGTTTGAAAACTGGAGTGCAGAAGGATCTTACAGAGAGCAGATGTTGGAGACTGTATTTACGAAGGACTTTTGCAGAGAGCAGATGTTGGAGACTGGGATCCAGAAGGTTCGTTGCAGAGAGCAGAGTTTGGATACTTGGGTGCAGAAGGACTGTTGCAGAGAGCAGATGTTGGAGACTTGGGTGGAGAAGGACTGTTGCAGACAGCAGATTTTAGAGACTGGGGTGGAGAGGGATTGTTACAGAGAGAAGGGTTTGGAGACTGAGGTGCGGAAGGACTGTTACAGAGAGCAGCGTTTGGAGACTGGGGTGAAGAAGGACTGTTACAGAGAGCAGCAGTTGGAGACTGGGGTTCAGATGGATGTTACAGAGAGCAGAGTTTGCAGACTGGGGTGCAATAGGACAGTTGCAGAGAGCAGATGTTGGAGACTTGGGTGTAGAAGAATCATTGCAGAGAGAAGAGTTTGGAGACTGGGTAGCAGAAGGCCTATTACAGAGTGCAGAGGTTGGAGACTGAGGTGCAGAAGGACTGTTTCAGAGATAAGAGGTTGGAGACTGGGGTTTAGTTGGATCATTGCAGAGAGCAGAGGTTGGAGACAGGCGTCCAGAATGATCATTGCATAGAGCAGATTTGGAGACTGGCGTGCAGAAGGCCTGTTACAGAGAGGAGAGTTTGGAGACTGGGGTGCAGAAAAACTGTTATAGAGAGCAGTGTTTGGAGACTGGCTTGCTGAAGGATCTAACAGAGAGCAGTGGTTAAAGACTGAGCTGCAGGTGGACTGTTATAGAGAGCAGTGGTAGTATACTGGGGTGCAGAAGAATCGTGGTGAGAAGAGGTTTCAGACTGAGGTAATGGTTGACTTTTACCGAGAGCAGTGGTTGGAGACTGAGGTGTAGAAGGACTGTTACAGAGAGGAGATTTTGGAGACTCAGGTGCAGAAAAACTGTTACAGAAAGCAGAGTTTGGAAATTAAGGTGCAGAAGGACCGTTAAAAAGAGCAGATTTTGGATACTGCAGTATAGGACTGTTACCTAGAGCGAAGGTTGAAGACTGGGGTGCAGAAGAACTCTTACATAGAGCATAGGTTGGAGACTGAGGTGCCGAAAGATAGATACAGAGAACAGATTTTGGAGACTGGGGTGGAGAAGGAATGTTATAGAGAGCAGAGTTTGGAAATTGGAGTCAGAATGATCTTACAGAGAGCAGAGTTTGGAGACTGTGGTGCAGAAGGACTGTTGCAGAGAGCAGACGTTGCTGACTGGGTTCCAGAAGAATCATTGCAGAGAGCGGAGTTTGGCGACTGGAGTTCAGAAGGAGTGTTGCAAAGAGCAGATGTTGTAGACTGGGGTGCAGAAGGAATGTTGCAGAGAGCAGATTTTAGAGAATGAGGTGCAGAAGGACTGTTACAGAGAGCAGAGGTTGGAGACTGAGGTGCAGAAGGACTGTTACAGAGAGCAGAGTTTGGAGACTTGGGTGTAGAAGGACTGTTACAGAGAGCATAGGTTGGAGACTGGGTTGCTGAATAATCTTACAGAGAGCATTGTTTGAAGACTAGGTGCAGGTGGACTGTTACAGAGAGCAGTTTTTGGAGACTGGGGTGCAGAAGGATCGTGCAGAGAGCAGAGGTGTCAGACTTAGGTGCAGAAGGACTGTTACAGAGAGCAGAGGTTAGAGACTGAGGTGTAGAAGGACTGTTACAGAGAGCAGAGTTTGGAGACTGAAGTGCAGAAGGACTGTTACAGAAAGAAGTGGTTGGAAATTGGGGTGGAGAACGACCCTAACAGAGACCAGAGTTTGGAGACTGCGGTATAGAAAAACTGAAACAGAGAGCAAAGGTTTGAGACTGAGGTGCAGAATAATAGATACAGTGAGCAGAGGTTTGAGACTGGGTTTTAGAAGGATCTACAGAGAGCAGAGTTTGGAGAGTTAAGTGCAGAAGGACTGTTACAGAGTGATGAGGTTGGAGACTGGGGTGCCGAAGTACTGTTATAGAGAGAAGAGTTTGGAGACTGAGTTCCAGAAGGATCTTACAGAGAGCAGAGGTTTGAGACTGAGGTGCAGGTGGACTGTTACAGAGAGCAGTGCTTAGAGACTTGGGTGCAGAAGTATCGTGCAGAGAGCAGAGGTGTCAGACTGAGGTGCATTTGAATAGATACAGAGAGCAGAGGTTTGAGACTGGGTTTTAGAATGATCCTACAGAGAGCAGAGGTTGGAGAGTGAAGTGCAGAATGACTGTTACAGAGAGTAGAGGTTGGACTGAGGTGCAGAAGACCGTTGCAGAGAACAGAGTTTGGAGACTGAGGTGCAGAAGGCTAGTTACAGAGAGCAGAGTTTGGAGACTGGGGTGCAGAAGGACTTTTGCATGGAGTAGAGGTTGGAGACTGGGGTGCAGAAAGACTGTTGCAGGGAACAGAGGCTGGAGACTGGGCTGCAGAAGTAATGTTGCAGAGAGCAGATGTTGTAGACTGAGGTGTAGAAGGACTGTTACAGAGAACAGAGTTTGGAGACTGAGGTGCAGAAGGACTGTTACAGAAAAATGTTGTTGGAAATTGCGGTGCAAAAGGACCGTAACAAAGACCAGAGTTTGGAGACTGCGATATAGAAAAACTGTAACAGAGGGCAGAGGTTGGAGACTGAGTTGCAGAAGGATAGATACAGAGAGCAGAGGTTTGAGACTGGGGTTCAGAAGGACTGATACAGAAAGCAGAGTTTGTAGACTGGGGTGCATAAGGACCGTTATGGAGAGCAGAGGTTGGAGACTGCTGTACAGAAGGAATGTAGCAGAGGACAGAGGTTGAAGACTGGGGTGTTTCAGGACATTTGCAGAAAGCAGAGGTTAAAGAATGGGGTGGAGAAGAAATATTACAGAGAGCAGAGTTTGGATACTGGAGTACAGAAGGATCTTACAGAGAGCAGAGGTTGGATACTTTGTAGAAGAAGGACTGTTGAAGAGAGCAGAGGTTGGAGACTGGGGTGGAGAAGGACTGTTGCAGAGAGCAGAGGTTGGAGACTGGGGTGCAGAAGGACTGTTGCAGAGAGCAGAGTTTGGAGACTGGAGTGCAGAAGGACTGTTGCAGAGAGCAGAGGTTAGAGACTGACGTGCAGAAGTCTTGTTACATAGAGCAGAGGTTGGAGATTGAGGGGCAGAAGGATTGTTACAGACAGCAGAGTTTGCAGACTGGGGTGCAGAAGGACTTTTTCAGAGAGATGAGGTTGGAGACTGGGGTGCAGAAGGACTGTTGCAGAGAGCAAAGTTTGGAGACTGGGATGCAGAAGGACTGTTGCAGAGAGCAGAGGTTGGATACTGGGGTGCAGAAAGACTATTGCAGAGAGCAGAGGATGGAGACTGGGCTGCAGAAAGAATGTTGCAGAGAGCAGAGGTTGGAGACTGAGGTGCAGAAGGACTCTTAGAGAGAGCAGAAGTTTAAGACTGGGGTGCAGAAGGACTGTTGCAGAGAGCAGAGGTTAGAGACTGAGGTGCAAAATCCTGTTACATATAGCAGGGGTTGGACACAGGGGTGCAGAAGAATCGTTGAAATAAGCAGAACTTGAAGACAGGAATGCAGAAGGATCATACAGAGAGCAGAAGTTGGAGACGGAGTTGCAGAAGTACTGTTGCAGTGATCAGAGTTTGGAGACTGGGGTGCAGTAGGATCATTGCAGAGAGCAGAGTTTGGAGACTAGAGTGCAGAAGGATCGTTGCAGAAACCAGAGGTTGGAGACTGGGGTCCAAAAGGCCTGCTACAGTGAGCAGAGTTTTGAGAATGGCGTGCAGAAGGCCTGTTACAGAGAGAATAGTTTGGAGACTGGGGTTCAGAAGGACTGTTATAGAAAGCAGAGTTTGGAGACTGAGTTCCTGAAAGATCTTACAGAGAGCAGAGGTTGGAGACTGAGGTGCAGGTGGACTGTTACAGAGAGCAGTGGTTGGAGACTGGGGTGCAGAAGAACTGTTTCAGAGAGCAGAGGTTGGATACTGAGGTGCAGAAAGACTCTTAGAGAGAGCAGAATTTGCAGACTTGTGTGCAGAAGGATTGATACAGAAAGCAGAGTTTGGAGTCTGGGCTGCAGAAAGACGTTTACAGAGAGCAGAGTTTGAAGACTGCAGTATAGTAGGACTGTTGCAGAGAGCAGAGTTTGGAGACTGAGGTGCAGAAAAATAGATACAGAGAACAGAGGTTGGAGACTGGGGTTCAGAAAGACTGATACAGAAAGCAGAGTTTGGAGACTGTGGTGTAGAAGGACTGTTACAGAGATTAGAGTTATGGAGACTCAGGTGCAGAAAGACTGTTACAGGAAGCAGAGTTTTGATTTTGTGGTGCAGAAGGACTGTTAGAGAGAGCAGAGGTAGAAGATTGAGGTGCAGAGAGACTGTTACAGAGAACAGAGTTTTGATACAACAGTGCAGAAGCATCCTACAGAGAGAAGAATTTGGAGACTGAGGTGCAGAAGGACTGTTGCAGAGACCAGAGGTTGGAGAGTGGGGTGCAGTTGGATCATTGCAGAGAGCTGATGTTGGAGACTGAGGTGCAGAAGGATCGTTGCAGAGAGCAGATTTTGGAGACTGGGGTGCAGAAGGCGTGTTACAGAGAGGAGAGGTTGGAGAATGAGGTGCAGGTGGACTGTTACAGAGAGCAGTGTTTGGAGACTGGGGTTCAGAAAGATCGTGCAGAGATCAGAGGTTTGAGACTTAGGTGCAGGTTGACTGTTACAGAGAGCAGAGGTTGGAGACTGAGGTGTAGAAGGACTGTTACAGAGAGTAGAGTTAGGAGACTCAGGTGCAGAAGGACTGCTATACATAGCAGTGTTTGGTGACTGGGTTCCTGAAGGATCTTACAGAGAGCAGAGTTTGGAGACTGTGGTGCAGAAGGACTGTTGCAAAGAGCATACATTGGAGACTTGGTTCCGAAAGAATCGTTCAAGGGGGGAGATTTTAGAAACTGGGGTGCAAAAGGACTGTTACACAGAGAAGAGGTTTAATACTGAGGTGCAGAAGGACTGTTAGAGAGAGCAGAGTTTGGAGACTGGGGTGCAGAAGGACTGTTACAGAAAGTAGAGTTTGGAGACTGGGGTTCAGATGGATCTTACAGAGAGCAGAGTTTGGACACTGGGGTTTAAAAGGACTGTAGCAGAGACCAGATGTTGGAGACTGGGGTGCAGAAGGATCGTTGCAGAGAGCAGATTTTGGAGACTGGGGTGCAGAAGGCCTTTTACAGAGAGGAGAGGTGAGAGACTGGGGTGAAGAAGGACAGTTATAGAGAGCAGAGTTTGGAGACTGGATTGCTGAAGGTTTTTACAGAGAGCAGAGGTTGGAGACTGGGGAGCACAATGACTGTTGCAGAGGACAGAGGTTGGAGACTGGGGTGCCGCAGTACAAGTGCAGAAGGCAGAGGTTAAACAATGGGGTGGAGAAGGAATGTTACAGAGAGCAGAGTTTGGAAACTGGAGTGCAGAAAGATCTTACAGAGAGCAGAGTTTGGAGACTGTGGTGCAGAAGGACTGTTGAAGAGAGCAGAGGTTGGAGACTGGGGTGGAGAAGGACTTTTGCAGAGAGCAGAGGTTGGAGACTGGGGTCCAGAAGGATCGGTGCAGAGAAGAGAGTTTGGAGACTGGGGTGCAGAAGGACTGTTGCAGAGAGCAGAGGTTTAAAACTGGGGTGCAGAAGGACTATTGCAGAGAGCAGAGATTGGAGACTGGAGTGCAGAAGTACTGTTGCAGAGAGCAGAGGTTGGAGTCTGATGTGCAGAAAGACTCTTACAGAGAGCAGAGTTTGGAGACTGGGGTGCAGAAGGACTATTACAGAGACCAGAGGTTGGAGACTGTGGTGCAGAAGGACTGTTGCAGAGATCAGAGGTTAAAGACTGCGGTGCAGTAGGATCATTGCAGAGAGCAGAGGTTGGAGACTGTGGTGCAGAAGAACTGTTGCAGAGAGAAGACACTGGAGACTGGGGTCCAGAAGGATCATTGCAGAGAGCAGAGTTTGGATCCTGGGGTGAAGAAGGAATGTTACAGAGAGTAGAGTTTGGAAACTGATGTGTGGCAGGACTGTTGCAGAGAGCAGATGTTGGACACTGGGGTAAAGATGAATCATTGCAGAGAGAAAAGGTTGGAGACTGTTGTGCAGAAGGACTGTTACTGAGTGCAGAGTTTAAAGACTTGGATGCAAAAGGATCTTACAGAGAGCAGAGTTGGGAGACTAAGGTGCAGAAGGACTGTTAGAGCAGAGTTAGGAGACTGAGGTGCAGAAGGAATGTTACAGAGAGCAGAATTTTGATACAACGGTGCATAAGCATCTTACAGAGCAGAATTTGGAGTCTGAGGTGCAGAAAGATTGTTGCAGGGATCAGAGGTTGGATAGTGGGGTGCAGTTGGATCATTGCAGAGAGCTGATGTTGGAGACTGAGGTGCAGAATGATCGTTGCAGAGAGCAGATTTTGGAGACTGCGGTGCAGAAGGCCTGCTAAAGAGAGGAGTTTGGAGACTGGCTTGCAGAATGCCTGTTACAGAGAAGAGAGGTTGGAAACTGAGGTGCAGGTGGACTGTTACAGAGAGCAGTGTTTGGAGACTGGGGTGCAGAAGATCGTGCAGAGATCAGAGGTTTGAGACTGAGGTGCAGGTGGACTGTTACAGAGAGTAGAGGTTGGAGACTGAGGTGTAGAAGGACTGTTACAGAGAGTAGAGTTTGGAGACTCAGGTGCATAAGGACTGTTATACATAGCAGTGTTTGGTGACTGGGTTCCTGAAGGATCTTACAGAGAGCAGAGGTTGGAGACTGAGGTGCAGGTGAACTGTTACAGAGAGCACACGTTTGAGACTGAGGTGTAGAAGGACTGTTACAGAGAGGAGAATTTAAAGACTCAGGTGCAGAAGGACTGTAACAAAAAGCAGAGGTTCGAAATTTGGCTGCAGAAGGACCATTACAGAGAGCAGAGGTTAGAGACTGTGGTATAGGCCTGTTACCGAGAGCAGAGGTTGGAGACTGGGCTGCAGAAGGACTCTTACATAGAGCACAGGTTGGAGACTGAGGTGCAGAAGGATAGATACAGAGAACAGAGGTTGGAGACTGTGGTTCAGATAGACTGATACAGAAAGCAGAGATGGAGACTGGGGTGTAGAAGGATCGTTAAAAAGAGCAGAGGTTGGAGACTGCGGTAGAGAAGGACTGTTTTAGAGATCAGATCTCGGGGTCTGTGGAGCAGAATAACTGTTGCAGAGGACAGAGGTTCGAGACTGGGGTGGAGAAAGAATGTGACAGAGAGCAGAGTTGGGAAACTGGAGTGCAGAAAGAGCTTACAGAGAGCAGAGGTTAAAGACTGTGATGCAGAAGGACTGTTGCAAAGAGCATACATTGGAGATTGGGTTCCAGAAGGATCGTTCAAGAGGGCATATTTTAGAAACTGGGGTGCAGAAGGACTGTTACGCAGAGCAGAGGTATAAGACTGAGGTGCAAAAGGACTGTTAGAGAGAGCAGAGTTTGGAGACTGTGGTGCAGAAGGACTATTACAGAAAGTAGAGTTCTGAGACTGGGGTTCAGAAGGATCTTACAGATAGCAGAGTTTGGAGACTGGGGTTCAAAAAGACTGTAGCAGAGACCAGATGTTGGAGACAGGGGTGGAGAAGAATCATTGCAGAGAGCCGAGGTTGGAGACTGGGGTGCAAAAGGATCGTTGCAGAGAGCAGATTTTGGAGACTGGGGTGCAGAAGGCCTGCTACAGAGACTGGCGTGCAGAAGGCCTGTTACAGAGAGGAGAGGTGGGAGACTGGGGTGCAGAAGGACAGTTATAGAGGGCAGAGTTTGGAGACTGGGTTGCTGAAGGTTCTTACAGAGCGCAGAGGTTGGAGACTGAGGTGCAGGTGGACTGTTACAGAGAGCAGTGTTTTTAGACTGGGGTGCAGAAGGATCGTGAAGAGAGCAGAGGTGTCAGATTGAGGTTCAGTAGGACTGTTACAGAGAACAGAGGATAGAGACTGAGGTGTAAAAGCACTGTTGCAGAGAGCAGAGTTTGGAGACTGAGGTGCAGAAAGACTATTATAGAAAGCAGAGGTTGAAAATTGGGGTGCAGATGGACCGTTACAGAGACCAGAGGTTGCAGACTGTGGTATAGAAAAACTGTTACAGAGAGCAGAGTTTGGAAACTGGAGTGCAGAAAGATCTTACAGAGAGCAGAGTTTGGAGACTGTGGTGCAGAAGGTTTGTTTCAGAGAGCAGAGGTTGGAGACTGGGGTCCAGAAGGATCGGTGTAGACAGAATAGATTGCAGACTGGGGTGCAGAAGGACTGTTCCAGAGTGCAGAGGTTTTAAACTGGGGTGCAGAAGGACTGTTGCAGAGAGCAGAGTTTGGAGTGTGATGTGCAGAAAGACTCTTACAGAGAGCAGAGTTTGGAGACTGGGGTGCAGAAGGACTGTTACAGAGACCAGAGGTTGGAGACTGTGGTGCAGAAGGACTTTTGCAGAGATCAGAGGTTAAAGACTGCCATGCAGTAGGATCATTGCAGAGAGCAGAGGTTGGAGACTGTGGTGCAGAGGGATCTTTGGAGAGAGCAGATTTTGAAGACTGGGCTGCAGAAGGCCTGCTACAGAGAGCAGAGTTTGGAGACTGAGTTGTAGAAAGACTGTTTCATAAACTAGAGGTTGGAAATTGGGGTACATAAGAACCGTTACAGATAATACAGTTTGGAGACTGCGGTATAGAAAAACTGTTACAGAGCGCACAGGTTGGAGACTTGGGTGTAAAAGGACTGGTGCAGAAAGCAGAGTTTTGAGACTGGGGTCTAGAAGGTTCGTTGCAGAGAGCAGAGTTTGGAGACTGGGGTTCAGAAGGACTGTTGCAGAGAGCAGAGGTTGGAAACAGGGTGTAGAAGGACTGTTGCAGAGAGTAGATGTTGGAGACTGGAGTGCAGATGGACTGTTGCAGAGAACAGAAGTTGGAGACTGAGGTGCAGAAGGACTGTTACAAAAAGCAGATTTTGGAGACTGGGGTGCAGAAGGACTGTTACAGAGCAGAGGTTTGATACTAGGGTTTAGATGGATCTTACAGCGAGCAGAGGTTGAAGACTGGGGTGCAAATGGACTATTGCAGAGAGCAGAGGTTGGAGACTATGTGGCAGACGGATCTTTCAAAGAGTAGATGTTTGAGACTGGGGTGCAGACGAACTGTTGCAAGGAACAGAGGTTTGACACTGCTGTAAAGAAGGATCCTTACATAGAGAAGAGTTTGGATACTGGGATGCTGAAGGCCTGTTACAAAGAGCAGAGTTTGGAGACTGCGGTACAGAAGGACTGTTACAGAGAGCAGAGGTTGGATACTGGGGTTCAGATGGACTGTTACAGAGGACAGAGGTTGGAGACTGGGGTGCCACAGGACCCTCGCAGAAAGCAGAGGTTAGAGACTGCGATGGAGAAGGAATGTTAGAGAGAGCAGATTTTGTAAACTGGAGTGCAGAAAGATGTTACAGAGAGCACCGGTTGGAGACTGTGGTGCAGAAGGACTGTTGCAGTGAGTATAGTTTGGAGACTAGGGTCCTAAGGATCGTTGCAGAGAGCAGAGGTTGAAGACTGGGGTGCAGAAACACTGTTGCAGAGAGCAGAGGTTGGAGACCGGGGTGCAGAAGGATTGTTGCAGAGAGCAGAGGTTGGAGACTGAAGTGTAGAAGGACTGTTGCAGAGAGCAGAGATTGGAGACGGAGGTGCAGAAGGACTCTTAGAAAGAGCAAAAGTTGCATACTGGAGTGCAGAAGGACTGATACAGAAAGCAGAGGTTGGAGTCTGGTGTGCAGAAAGACCGTTAAAGAGAGCAGAGGTTGGAGACTGCAGTACAGAAAGACTTTTGTAGAGAGCAGTGTTTGCAGACTGGGGTGCAGAAAGACTGTTACATAGAGCAGAGGTTGGATACTGAGGTTCAGAAGTCCTGTTACATAGAGCAGAGGTTGGTGACTGTGGTGCAGATGGATCGTTGCAAGGAGGAGACTTAGAGACAGGGGTACAGAAGGATCTTACAGAGAGTAGAAGTTTGAGACTTAGGTGCAGAAGGACTGTTGCAAAGATGAGGGGTTGAAGACTGGGTTGCAGTAGGATCATTGCTGAGAGCAGAGGTTGGAGACTGGGGTGCAGAAGGACTCTTACATAGAGCACAGGTTGGAGACTGAGGTGCAGAAGGATAGATACAGAGAACAGAGTTTGGAGACTATGGTTCAGACAGACTGTTACTGAAAGCAGAGGTTGGAGTCTGGGGTGTTGAAGGACCATTACAAAGAGCAGAGTTTGAAGACTGCGGTACAGAAGGACTGTTACAGAGAGCAGATCTTGGAGACTGGGGATCAGAAGGACTGTTGCAGAGGACAGAGGTTGGAGACTCTGGGGGAGAAGGAATGTTACAGAGAACAGAGTTTGGAAACTGCAGTGCAGACGGATCTTACAAAGAAAAGAGATTGGAGACTGTGTTGCAGAAGGACTGTTGCAGAGAGCAGAAGTTGGAGACTGGGGTCAAGAAGGATCATTGCAGAGAGCAGAGTTTTGAGACTGGGGTGCAGAAGGACTGTTCAAGAGAGCAGATGTTGAGGACTAGGGTGCAGAAGGACTGTGGCAGAGAGTAGATTTTAGAGACTGGGGTGCAGTAGGACTGTTACACAGAGCAGAGGTTGGAGACTGAGGTGCAGACGTACTGTTACAAAGAGCAGAGTTTGGGACTGGGGTGCAGAAGGACTGTTACAGAGAGCAGAGGTTGGAGACTGGGGTTCTGATGTATGTTTCAGAGAGCAGAGTTTGGGGACTGGGGTGAAAGGACTGTTGTAGAGATCAGAATCTGGAGACTGCGGTGTAGAAGAATCGTTGCAGAGAGAAGAGGTTGGAGACTGGGGTACAGAAGGCCTGTTACAGAGAGCAGAGTTTGGAGACTGGGTGGCAGAAGTCCTGGTACAGAGAGCAGAGGTTGGAAACTGTTGTGCAGAAGGATTGTTACAGAGTGCAGAGTTTAAAGCCTGGGTTGCAGAAGGATCTTACAGAGAGCAGAGTTGGGAGACTGAGGTGCAGAAGGACTGTTACAGAGAGCAGAGCTAGGAGACTGGGATGCAGAACATTAATTGCAGAGAGTAGAGTTTTCAGACTGAAGTACATAAGCACTGTTGCAGAGAGCAGATGTTGGAGACTGGAGTGCAGAAGGACTGTTGCAGATAGCAGATGTTGGAGACTAGGGTGCAGAAAGAATGTTACAGATAGCAGAGTTTGGAGACTGGGGTGCAGAATTACTGATAGAGAAAGCAGAGGTTGAGTCTGGGGTGCAGAAGGACCGTTACAGAAAGCAGAAGTTGGAGACTTTGGTTAAGAAGGACTGTTGCAGAGAGCAGGCGTTAGAGAATGGGGTGCAGAATAACAGTTACAAAGAGCAGAGGTTAGAGAATAAGGAGCAGAATTAAGGTTGCAGAGTTTAGAGGTTGGAGATAGAGATGCAGAAGGACTGTTACAGAGAGCAGAGTTTGGAAACCCTGTTGCAGAAGGACTGATACAGAAAGCAGAGTTATGAGACTCTGGTGCAGAAGGACCGTTACAGACAGCAGAGGTTGGAGACTGCGGTATAGAAGGACTGTTACAGAGAGCAAAGTTTAGAGACTGGTGTGCAGAAGGACTGTTGCAGAAAGCACAGGTTGGAGACTGATTACAGGAGGTTAGATACAGAGAGCAGAGGTTGGAGATTGGTATTCAGAAGGACTGATTCAATTCAGAGGTTGGAGACTGGGTTGCAGAAGGACCGTTACAGAGAGCAGAGGTTGAAGACTGCGGTACATAAGGACTGTTACAGAGAGCAGAGGTTAGAGACTGTGGTGCAGAAGGACTGTTACAGAGAGCACAGGTTGGAGACCGGGGAGTACAAGGACTGTTGCAGAGAACAGAGGTTGGAGAATGGGTTGCAGCAGGACCGTTGAAGAAAGCAGATGTTGGAGACTGGGTTTGAGAAGGAATGTTACAGAGAGAAGAGTTTAGAAACTGGGGTGCAGAAGGACCTTACAAAGAGCAGAGTTTAGAAACTGGGGTGCAGAAGGACCTTACAGAGAGCACAGGTTGGAGACAGGGGTGATGAAGGACTGTTGAGGAGAGGAGACGTTGGAGACTGGGGTGCAGAAAGATCGTTGCAGAGAGCAGAGTTTGGAGATTGAGGTGCAAAAAGACTGTTACAGAGAGTAGTGGTTGGATATTGTAATGCAAAAGGCCTGTTATAGAGGGCAAAGATTGCAGACTGGGGTGCAGAAGAACTGTTACATAGAGCAGAGTTGTTAGACAAGGTTGCAGGAGGATCTTACAGAGAGCAGAGATTGTAGGCCGAGGTGCAGCAGGAGTGTTACAGAGAGCAGAGGTTGGAGACTGGGGTGCAGAAGGCCTTTTACAGAGAGCATTGTTTGGAGAACGGCTCCAGAAGGACTGTTACAGATGGCAGAGTTTGGAAAATGGTTTTCAGAAAAATCTTACAGAGAGTAGATGTTGGAGACTGACTGAAGAAGGACTGTTGCAGAGAGCAGAGTTTGGAGATTGGGGTGTAGAAGGATCGTTGTAGATAGCAGAGGTTTGATACTTGGGTGACGAATAACTGTTACAAAAAGCAGAGTTTTTAGACAAGGTTGCAGTATGATCTTACAAAGAGCAGAGATTGTAGACCGAGGTGAAGAAAGACTGTTAGAGACAGCATATTTTGGAGACTGGGGTGCACAAGGGTCGTTGCAGACAGCAGAGTTTCCAGACTGAGGCGCAGAAGGACTGTTGCAGGGAGCAGGTGTTGGAGACTTATGTGCAGAAGGACTGTTTCAGATTGCAGATGTTGGAGACTGGGGTGCAGAAGACTGATACAGAAAGCAGTGGTTGGAGACTGGGGTGCAGAAGGACCGTTACAGAGAGCAGAGTTTGGAGACTGAAATACAGGAGGACTGTAGCAGAGAGAAGAGGTCTGAGACTGGAGTGGAGAAGAACTGTTTCAGAGTGCAGATATTGGAGACTGGGGTTCAGAAAAACTGTTCCATAGAGCAGAGTTTGGAGACTGTGGTGCAGAAGAACTGTCGCAGATCACAGAAGTTGGAGACTTAGTTTCAGAAAGAATGTTACAGAGAGCAAATGTTGGAGACTAGGGTGCAGAATTACTAATAAAAAAAGCAGAGGTTGAAGACTGGGGTGCAGAAGGACCGTTACAGAGAGCAGAGGTGGGAGGCTGCCGTACAGAAGGAATGTTACACAGAGCAGCGTTTGGAGACTAGGGTACTGAAGGACTGTTGCAGAGAGCAGATGTTGTAGACTGTGGTTCAGAAGAACTGTAGTAGAGAGCAGAGGTTAAAGAATGGGGTGCAGAAGTAAGTTTGCAGAGAGCAGAGGTTGGAAACAGTGGTGCAGAAGGACTGATACAGAAAGCAAAGGTTTGAGACTGGGATGCTGAAGGACTGTTACCGAGAGCAGAGGTTTAAGACTGCGGTACAGAAGGACTGTTACAGAGAGCAGATGTTGGAGACTGGGGAGCAGAAGAACTGTTTCAGAGAACAGAGTTTGGAGACTGGGGTGCCACAGTTCCGGTTCGGAATCCAGAGGTTGTAGACTGTGGTGGAAAAGGAATGTTACAGAAAGCAGAGTTTGAGAACTGGGATGCAGAAGGATTTTAAAGACAGGTTGGAGACAGGGGTGCAGACGGACTGTTGAGGAGAGCAGTGGTTAGATACTGAGGTGCAAAAAGACTGTTACAGAGAGCAGAGGTCAGAGATGGGGGTGCACAAGGCCTGTTACAGACAGCAGAGGTTGGAATCTGGGGTTCAGAATAACTGTAACAGAGAGCAGAGTGTTTAGACAAGGATCTTAGAGAGAGCAGAGTTTGTAGACTTAGGTGCAGTAGAAATGTTACAGAGAGCAGATGTTGGAGACTGGGGCGCAGAAGGCATGTTACGGAGATGAGAGTTTGGAAAAGGGGTGCAGAAGGACTGTTAGAGAGGGCAGAGTTGGGAGACTGGGTTGCAGAAGCATCTTAAAGAGAGCAGATGTTGGAGTCTGGGGTGCAGAAGAATTGTTGCAGAGAGAAAAATTTTCAGACTGAGGTGAAGAAGGACTGTTGCAGAGAGCAGATGTTGGAGACTGGGGTGCAGAAGGACTGTTACAGAGCACAGAGTTTTGAGACTGGGTTTAAAAGGAACTTACAGATAGCAGAGGTTTGAGACTGAGTGCAGAAGGACTGTTGCAGAGAGCAGATGTTGGAGACTGCAGTACTAAAGGACTTTTGCAGAGAGCAGAGGTTTGAGACTAGCGTACACAAGGACTTTTTCAGAGAGCAGATTTTGGAGACTGTTGTTCAGAAGGACTGTTTCAGAGAGCAGAAGTTTGAGAATGGGGTGCAGAAGGACTTTTGCAGAGAGCAGAGGTTGGAGACTGAGGTGCGGAAGGACGGATAAAGAAAGAAGAGGTTGGAACTGCCATGCAAACGGACCTTTACAGAGAGCAGAGTTTGGAGACTGTGGTACAAAAGCACTATTACAGAGAGCAGAGTTTGGAGACTGGGTAGCAGAAGGATTGTTGCGGAATACAGAGGTTTGATACTGGGGTGCAGCAGGACCGTTGCAGAAAGCAGAGATTAAAGAATGGTGTGGAGAAGGAATATTACTGAGAGCAGATTTTGAAAACTGGCGTTCAGAAGGATCTTTCAGAAAGCAAAGGTTGGAGAATGAGGTGAGGAAGGATCGTTTCTAAAGCAGAGTTTGGACACTGGGGTGCAGAAGAACTTTTGCAGAGAGCAGATGTTGGAGACTGGGATGCAGAAGGATTGTTTAGAGAGCAGATGTTGGAGACTGGGGTGCAGAAGGACTCTTGCAGAGAGCAGAAGTTCAAGACTGAGGTGTAGAAGGACTGTTTTAGAGAAAGAGGTTGGATACTGGCGTACACAAGAACTGTTGTAGAGAGCAGAAGTTCAAGACTGAGGTACAGAAAGATCGTTTCAGAGAGCAGATGTGGAGACTTGGCTGAAGAAGGACTCTTACACAGTGCACAAGTTGCAGACTGGGTTACAGAAGGAATGTTGCAGACAGCAGAGATTGGAGACTGTGGTGCATAAGGACTGTTGCCGATAGCAGAGTTTAGATATGAGGTTTAGAAGGACTGTTACAGGAAGCAGAGTTTGTAGACTTGGAAGCAGAAGGACTGACAGAGAAAGCAGACGTTGGAGACTGGGGTTCAGAAGGACAATTACAGAGAGCAGAGTTTGGAAAATGCGGTACAGAACGACTGTTACAGAGAGCAGAGGTTGGCAAGTGGAGTGCAGAATGAGTGTTGCAATGAACAGAGTTTGGAGACTGAGGTGCAGAAGTACTGTTACAGAGAGCAGAGTTTTTAGACAAGGGTGCAGAAGGATCTTACAGAGAGGAGAGTTTGAAGACCGAGGTGTAGCAGGACTCTTAAAGAGAGCAGAGGTTGGAGAGTTGGGTGGAGAACGTTTGTTATGAAGAGCAGAGTTTGGAGAAGGGCTCCAGAAGGACTGTTACAGATGGCAGAGTTTAACGAATTGGATGCAGAAAAATTTTACAGAGAGCAGATGTTGGAGACTGAGGTGCACAAGGACTGTTACAGAGAGTAGAGATTGGAGACTGAGTTTCAGAAGGATCGTTGCAGACAACAGAAGTTGGAGACTGGGGTGCAGAAGGATCGTTGCAGACAGCAGAGTTTTCAGACTGACATGCAGAAGGACTGTTACACAGAGCAGAGGTGGAAGACTGAGGTGAAGAAGGACAGTTACAGAGAGCAGATGTGGGAGACAGGGGTGCAGGACTTATAAAGAGCAAAAGTTGGTGACTGAGGTAAAGAAGGACTGTTACAGAGAGCAGAGTTTGAGACTCGGGTGCAGAAGGATTATTGCAGAGAGCAGAGTTTTCAGACTGAGGTACAGAAAAACTGTTGCAGAGAGCATATGTTGGAGATTGGGGTGCACATGGACTGTTGCAGCGAGCAGAGGTTGGAGACTAGGGTGCAGAGGGAACGTTGCAGAGAGCAGTGGTTGGAGACTGGGGTGCAGAAGGCCTTTTACAGAGAGCAGCGTTGGAGACTGAGGTGCAGGAGGAATGTTACAATGAGCAGAGTTTGGAGACTGGGTTGCAGAATGATCTTACAGAGAACAGAGGTTGGAGACTGAGGTGCAGACACACTGTTACAGAGAGTAGAGTTTGGAGACTCAGGTGCAGAAAGACCGTTGCAGAGAGTAGAGGTTGGAGACTGTGGTGCAGAAGGATTGTTACAGAGAGCAGAGGTTAGAGACTGGGGTGCAGAATGACTGATACAGAAAGCAGAGGTTGGAAACTCGGATGCAAAATAACCTTACA
The DNA here is from genome assembly GCF_052094955.1 of Ictidomys tridecemlineatus. Classification (NCBI taxonomy): domain Eukaryota; kingdom Metazoa; phylum Chordata; class Mammalia; order Rodentia; family Sciuridae; genus Ictidomys; species Ictidomys tridecemlineatus. Next base: position 34,653 of record NW_027522060.1, read on the forward strand.
AAAAGCAGAGGTTGGAGAATGAGGTACAGAAGGACTGTTACAGAGAGCAGCAGTTGGAGACTGGGGTTGAGAAGGACTGTTGCAGAGAGCAAATGTTGGAGACTGGGTTGCAAAAGGACTGTTGCAGAGAGCAGAGGATGGAGACTGTGGTGCAGAAAGACTGTTGCAGAGAGCAGAGTTCGCAGACTGAGTTGCAGAAGGACTGTTACAGAGGGCAGAGTTTGGAGACTGTTGTGCAAAACGACTGATACAGATAACAGAGGTTGGATACTGGGGTGCATAAGGACCCTTACGGAGAACAGAGATTCGAGACTGCAGTACAGAAAGACTGTTATCGAGAGCAGAGGTTTGAGACTGGGGTGCAGAAACACTGATGTAGACAACAGAGGATGGAAACTTAAGATCAGAAGGATCGTTGGGGCAAACAGATTATGGAGACTGGGGTGTAGAAGGACTGTTGCAGAGAGAAGTGATTGGAGACTGAGGTACAGAAAGACTGATACAGAGAGCAGAGTTTGGAGACTGGGGTGCAGAATAACTGTTGTAGAGATCAGAGGTTGGAGACTGGGGTGCAGAAGGACCATTGCAGAAAGCAGAGGTTGAAGACTGGGTTTCAGAAGGTTCTTACAGAGAGCAGAGTTAGGACACTGAGGTGCAGAAAGACTTTTGCAGAGACCAGAGGTTGAAGATTGGGGCACAGAAGGACTGTTTCAGAGAACAGAGGTTAAAGTCTGAGATGCAAAGGGACTGTTACAGTGAGAAAAGTTTGGAGACTTGGGTGAAGAATGACTCATACATAACGCAGAGTTTGGAGACTCGGGTTCAGAAGGACTGATACAGAGAGCAGAGTATAGAGACTGCAGTACAGAAGGACTGTTACAGAGAGCAGAGGTTGAAGATTGGGGTGCAGAAGGCCTGTTAAGCAGAGGAGAGATGGGAGAAGG